>NW_019154201.1:104919-125187 GCF_002288905.1 Enhydra lutris kenyoni
CACCACCATCACCACCACCATCACCACCATCACCATCACCATCACCACCTTCACCAGCATCACCATCATCACCATCACCACCTCTGTCACTTCACCCAACACGTATGTAAAATACACACAGAGATTTTCTCTCTCTTTCTTTGGATTCATTTCTTTAACTCAATTCATTTAACTTAATTCATTTCTTTAACTACCTCTCCAGGTACAAATGCATGCAGCTGGGCCAGAGCTGCTAAACGTGGCATGGGTGGCGGTGAGGTTGGAACCTGCGTTAAGAATGTCCACCTTGCACGGAGCTGAAGAAGATGCGCTCATGAGAGGGGCTCACGTGGTGCGACCCGGGCTCACAGCTCGCGGGGCAAGGATGCTCGCGCTGTTTGTTTCTGTGACAGCTGTCTGCTACTTGGCTGGGCCCGCATCCATTTCTCCTCTTCACACAACTGTTCTCCAAGCTTCCTTGAGGAGTCGCCTATTCTAAGTCTATTGATTGATGTGGGGGAGCCCCCACTCCCAGATTCAGAAATAGCCCGTGACTCATCTGGCCAGTGACCATATTTCCATGCCTCCAGTCCAAGGACTGGTTTGGAGCTGGACACATCGCCCAACACACAACAACGAAACTCAGTTCTTTGAACTTTGTTTTGTGGAAGACTGGCAAATGGTGTTTTTCCCCACGACGCTAGCACCCCTGTGGAACTCGGGTAAGGAACCCATGGGGTTCACCTTCCCTGGCCGCCGAGGCCCAGCGGAGAATGAAGAATTCAGCAGAGAGAGGGGCCCTAGGAAGCATGTGAACCCCTGAACCCAGCTGTGCCTGCATCCAGCTTCCAGACCAATGAACCTGCTCTGTCTGCCACTCTCATCCGGGTTTCTGTCACTTATAACCAGAACAGTCTTGGTGCATTCATATTCATTTCCTTTCCTGGAAGATGTTTCTGGAAATGTCCCAGGCTTGCCTGGCCTCTTCAGGGCTCAGAGGTCACTATATCCTCTCAGCTTCAATTTCCTTCTCCAAGAAACGTCAGGTAAGTGCACCTACGTCCGTGAGGAAACACTGTCCTCCAGCGGCCTCCTCAGCGCCTGCGGGCAGTGGGCACTCAGGGTGCGGTTCTGCCATCCACCCAGCCTCCCAGCTCTATGCTGGGTCCTCTACTCGGGGTTCCTGGGCACCATGACAAGCATGTTCTCCCTACCCCAGCGTCCAGCTCACCCATCCAAGCACAACCATGCCCTCTGGGGACAGACTGCAAAGGGTACCTGTTCCTTGAGAGTTAAGGCCAGACCTCCTGACACAGCCATAGAGGCAGGCACGACAGGAGTGCCCAAGGAACCATCCCGGCCCCTCTGCCCCCGGAGTCATGCCAAGACCACCACAGCCATGGATGAGCGAGTCCCCCAGGCTCTTGCCGACTCCCAAGGACGTGGGTTTGGCAAGACATCTGTGCCCCATTCCACCTCCCGCCCCTTCTGCCGGGGAGCCTGACCACTCTCTTCCCTCAGCTCAAGTGACCAAGATACCCTCTCCACATGGCTTTGGCTTTTCCTGTTGCTTCAGAAGTGCTGGTCCCAGATCCTCACTCACTAGCTGGGTGATCTTGGACAAGCATCACATTTTCACATCTGCAACAGGGGCCTGAAAATCTAAGAGTGAAAATTTGAGAGAGGGAGAGAGAATTTGTCCTGCTTCGCACAGTCCACACACACTGGCCACAATGAGTGCGCTGACACGCACGTGTGCAGGACAAGGGTCCCCACACGGATCTCTTTCAGGTCTAGATCACCCCCGTGGCGAACAAGGCAGAGAGGGCAGTGATTTCGTAATAAAACTGATTCCCAAAGACTGACCCAATTGCAGACCCTGCAAATAATTAGAAACAGGAGGGAAAAGAGCCCGGATGTTCTGCCTCTGTGTGTGGCTCCTCTTGTCACACGATTACCCAGACCCCCAGACCCTGAGCTGCCTGCCATATCTGAGTCCCCAAGCCAAGAACCGCGGGCCCGCATCCTTCCACAGACCCCACAGGGCCCCTGCACGACCACTCCCTCTTCCCTCCCTCCCTTGTCCGTGCTTCTCCCCAGGGCCCCAGCACTACACTCAGTCTCCCGGCAAGAGAGACGCTGGAGGGGATGAGGGGCATTGATTGAACAAGTGCCGCATGTTCCTTCCCAAACCGCTTGTCAAGTGGGTGAAGGCAAACGTCCTCTCTCCCTGCCAGTATTCAGGGTGCAGCATTTCCCATGCCGAGGGTCCAAACGCTTCCTTCCTGGCCTCCCCCTCCCCACCCCACCCCCAGGGCAGGAGGGAAGAAGGAGGTGAGGCAGGAAGAGAAAAAAACAAATAAATGGGAGAAGAATGTGAGTCTAAAGCAGGTTTGGGGCTTCGGAGCCTGCATTCTCCTTCCACACTGTCTCTCCCCCGGAGAAGGAGGAAGGATTGCGGCAAACAGCATGAAATCTGGCTTCCCAGGAGAGAGACGGTCTTCCTCTGGGTCTGTGGCCCTGCTGACAGGGGGTGATTAGATGGTGATCCTGAACGGGGCCAGGGAGCAGCCCAGGCTCAGTTTCTAAGCTCGCCTCCCCTCTCCAGACAGCCGTGAAGGTCCCGGACGGCACCCAGACGGTGCCCACGCGCTGCTCCAACACCGCACTTGGAGATAGGGGACCTATCAGCTCACCGGTGGGATGGCTTCTCTTTGCCACGTCTTAAATGTCTCCTTAAAATCCTGCCCAGATGTTCCCAGAAACTGCTGCTTGCTCCTATCAAACGGATAAGCCTCCCAGGTGTGCAATGCTGCATGACCAGGGCTGTGTGGAGACAAGCTTGGGGCCCAGCCAGCTCACGTCCAGGGTGGAGAAGGGGCCAGGGCTTGTGGTCCAGCTCTGAGCGTCAGCCCAGCCTCTGGTAAGAGGCGAACCCACAATGTGTGCAGGTAAGCTGCAGAGCTAGGCAGAGCCCACCTTCTCCCCTCTTCCACCTGGACTCCCCAGCGACAGGGTGTCGCCATGTGACCGAGTTCTAACCAAAAATGATGGGTTTCCCTTCCAGGACCAGACCTGATCCCCACTCTGTCCCAGCTCCGTCCCCAGCCCCGGCTGAGTGGAGAGGCTCTCAGGGCTGAGAAGAGAGACAGAGCCACAGGACTCAGACGGGCCTGTGTCAACCCTGCTCCTGCCAACCAACCAGCCCCTGATGACCTACATTGGACAGCAGCATGAGATTTTAATGCTGAAAGTAAACATTTTCTGTATTGAGCCCTGGAGATTTCATAGTTGTGGCTATCTGCACAGTGAGCCTCTTTTGCATTTGTTAGTATAATGCCCTAAGTCAGTATCTGCTGGTTGGTCAGGACTTTATCTGTGGCAAATAATAGAAAACCCAGCATGAAGGGGCTTGAGCAGAATAAACAGGGTTTGTTAGCTCCTGTAACTGGGAATGGGGGGCAGGCTGGGTCCAGGCACGGCTTGTTCAGGGCTCCAAAGCAGCCCAGGGAGCGAGTGTCTGTCTCAGTGTAGCCCTCCAGGCTGGCTCCGACTCAGCAAAGCTCCTGTCCACGGGGGCCAAGGGGGCGCCTGGCCACGTCCAGTGGGGGCCGTCCCCAGGGTTCCCCTTGTGTCTGGAGGGGTCGCACATCCAGGGGGACACGTGCTCCCACTGTCCCAGTTGAGGCGCACTACCCCTCAGTGCAGGGTCACGGGGCGGGAAAGCTCAGAGGAGCAGCTGAAGGCCAGTCCCTGGACAGTCATGGGGACGCCACTGCTGGTTCCCAGGGACCAGGGGGCACAGACGCAGTGGGAGGGACTGTGCAAGAATGACATGTGGGGTGTGGACACAGAACACGACCCTCCTCCTCTGGGCCCCTCGCTTTCGGGAAATGCTGGTGGCCTCCACGTCCACAATCATCCCCACCAGCCGACCCCGTGTGGCCTGCATCTGCCCTGAGATTTCTGTTCTGTACAGGGGACGGGGGACAAGAGCAAGGCGAGCCGGTGACAGCCGCTGGGAGCATGTCCGTGGGAGGGCCCGCTGCAGGAGGGAGCTAAGTGCTGAGACACCAGACCCCGGGGCTGGAGGACCCTCCCGTCCTGGACACTTACAGCACAGCCCCCCTCTGCCTGCCGGTTCGTGGCTTTTCTGGCACTCGAGGCCAGCGGACCATGAACGCTACAGGCTAGTTCCACAGACAGCATTTTTCCTTCTCTGCTGATCAGATTTCAGATTTATCTCATTAAGTTGTGACCCTATGTGACACAGACCCGTGCTGGGGAACAGACCCCCCCCCCAAGGGCGCGTGGGGCCAGGACTGTCCTGAAGGAGTCCCTGAAGTCTGGCCTTGAGATCCTGCCCAGGAGCCCCCTTCCTCCCCAACACGCCCCGAACCTACCCCCAATCAGACATATCGCTGGCAACTCTCCCGCCGCGGACAGCGGACGCACTGTCAGGCTCACGTGAATTTCCTCCATTGCAAAGAAACGTAGCTTTGGAAATGGTGGCTGCTTTTGGGGTCTCTGACGCACAGTCACTATGTGAAAATAGAGTTGCATACCGTGATCTGGTCTCCCCTCTTACCCGAACGCAGATGGAGCCCCCGCCCTCCCCTGTGCCACCCAGAGCCACCACTGCCCAACGCTCAGGGACCTGCGTGGCCCTCTCACACCTTCACCCCCTTCAAGCAGGGGTGAGGACACCTGGCACAAGCACCAGCCCGCACCACTACTTCATCACCACAAGGAGACAGAAATGCCGGTGACTTGTGTTTCTGGCCCTTCACGCAGCCTCTGTTCCGCACGGCAGTTTCCAGCTTCCAAGGGAGCCGGTGCGGCCCAGCCCTCTGCAACGTTCTGACTCCGATCCGTTGCTGTTTACTTTCTAAAACTTTGCATTCCTGGGGCCCGAGATGGGGAGCAACTGTGTGTGGAAAATATGTGCTTCCTTTCATATGTTGCTGTGACACATGACAGCTTGCCTTCAGTCTTTTAAAAAACACAAACCAAAAAAAGAAGGAAAGAAGGAAAGAGGCGCCTTGCCAAGTGCTTTCCTCCTAGAGGAGAGACCCTGGGGATTCTGGAAGAACGGAAATTGTTCTGAAAGATGGAGACGGCTGCTGGCAGGCGAGCTTTCCAGGGGCCTGGTTGGTGCAGAGGAAGGTCACATGCAAGTGCCGTTGAGAGGGGACAACATCACATTCGTACGGGGTCAGCAGGCCCCAGCCAGCAGGAAGCCCACGCAGATCCGACTGGGCTGCTCTGAGATGTGGGGCTGGGGGAGGGGCGACAGAGGGCGAGTCCCTGGGAGTCATGAGAGGGGTCAGGGGGGTCTCAGCATCACGCTGACCCCCTCGGCCCACATCTATCCAGGCTCTTTGTGGTAAGTGGTGGTAACCCAGTTAGAATTCAGTTCTTAGAAGCCGTAATATTAACCCATGAAATCTGACTTTGTGGAATGGCAGGTGAGCCTCTGTTTGGGTCTCGCCAAGCCCCTCTCTCCAACCCACACCTTGACTTCCTTGTCTCCCTGGCTTCCTCCGTGCCAAGCTTCCAGACCTACACTCCGTAAGGCTTGGTCTCTGTGGCTGTACTGCTCTAGACTGGCCCTCTCAGTCCCCCACCTGGTGACAGAACCCAAGGGTCCATGGCTGCCAGATGAAGACTACATTTCCCAGACTGCCTTGCAGCAAGATGTATCAGTGACACATCCTGGCCAATCAGCTGTGATGAGGTTGATTCCAGATGGCCAGTCTGATGTCCTCCCTTCCCAGGTGGGAAGCCATCCTTAGGACCACACAGGTGCAGAGGGAGAAAACACAGCCAAGAAAGGAAGTTGGACGTTGTGGGGCAGACCTCTCCCCATGAGAGATCTCGCTCAGGCCACAGCTGACCTGAGAAATGTCCTAGCCGGACACAGATGAGCCAGAAAAGAGTCCCCCCAGAGTCAGTCTCCCTAGGTCTGCGTCGCTTACAAAGTCTGCAGAAATGTAACCCTGTGACCACTTAATGAGTGTCTTTCCTTCCTGCTGGACTGGAAAGTCCCCGAAAACCCAACTGTACACCCCACCCACCACCACATCTCCAGATACCGGTGTTTGTTGAATGAATGAAGGAGGGGTATGCGGGCAGACAGCCCACTCAGACGCTGGCGAAGCAGACTGGCTCTCTGTGGTTCCCTCCGAGGGGAGTGGTCCCGAAGCAAGGGATTCACCCCCAGGTCAGAGCCACCGTCAGAGCTGAGCGAAGTTTCTGTCGGTGGTCTTGACACTATATCAGGTACACAGTCATTTTTAATTCAACCCAATTGCCCATATGGAGGAGCCAGGAAGCTCGGCTTCAAGGAGGGATTCATCAGACAGGACATCTCTCGTGTCACCTAGGACAAAGCGGTTTAATTGTTTCCATTATCTGTGGGCTTTTATTATCCTGGCTATTGATCTTCCCTTTTAATGAAGCCCATAATTAAGTGACCAGGAGGCTTGAATACGCTCTCCGGCCAGCTCAGCCAGGGAGCCCCGGCGGCCGGGGCGGCCGGGGCGGCCGGGAAGGAGAATCACCATCTCCTTGCCGCTTCTGACCTCTGCTGGTCCTTGGCTGGCAGAGGGACGAAGGCGGAAGGAGCCCCTGGGGCTGCCCCGGGGACACTGTCATCAGGGGGCATCGGGAAGGAGTAGAACTATCCGGAAGGAGTAGAACAGAGGGGCGGGACAGGCTCCCCCACCCGGCCCTGGCGTCCAGCGAGTGGAGGCTGGCTGCAGGTCACAGCAGTGACCGTCTCTCAGCTCGGGAATCCCATCTTCCCCTTGTTTCCGGCGACCTCTCACTCATGCGCCTGACCTCGTCCTTTGTGTAACAGACTTCCGCTCCTTTTGTCGATAAGAACCCAGGGAGTGTCCCTGTCATGACCGCAGACAGCTTTCCTCTGTGAGGTGGCTCCCATCCTCAGTGTCCCCTTCTCTGCTCCCAGGGTGGAGTGACGACCAGGACAGGGGACATGACCTGGCCAGGCAAGGTCAGGTGTGATCATTGTCTCTGTAGCCTCTATGGAGAGAGACGCTTGGAGGCTTCCAGGCCTGCGGAGGGAGCCAGCCCAGGAGAGCGCCCGGCTGAGAGTGGCAGAGAGAAGCCCCCCGACAGCATGGCTCCGCGCCTGGAGAAAGCGGAGCCTAAAGCTCGGGCTGTCAGAAGAGTCAGGGGCCTGAGCCCTTTTGGGTCAGACCCAGTATGAGCTGAGCTGCTCTCAGGATAGAAACAGGGTTCATGGTGCCTGAGGCTTTTCCCACCCCCCAAAAGCACAGCAGGCAGAGAGGTCCGTTCACAGGGCAGACCCAGCTCCAGAAGGGGGTGGAGGGCAGAGGTGATGCCGCTGCACGTGGGCCCTGTACGGCCCCCTGACACCCATGCCCAGCCAGTGGCCCCAGACTGTCCTTCGGGAGGACGACTAGGAGATGCCCTCCGGCCTCCCAGTGTGCCAGGCCTGGTGACAGGGCCAAGGCAGGGGCGCCCCAGCTGTGCCCGGAGCCTGCCTATTGCACAGGATGCCTCCCCCTCCCTGCTCTCTCCACATCTCATTCTAGGCTCTTAAAACGGGTTGTCTGTGCGAATTGCTCAAAAGCTTCCGTGTCTGATAAATGGGCCCAGAGGTGACTGTTCTCCCAGAACAGCCCCCACTCGTCCCCTCACCCAGGCCTCCATCCTGGAGGGCCTAGGTTCCACACACGTGCGGCCACATCCTCCCAACGAGGCGCCTTGGGCACACGCTGCCTGAAGCCATCCTCTCCTACCACCACCACCACCACCACCACCCCACCCCACCCCCGCCAGGCCTTGGGAGCCCACAAGCTTACCCCCTTCAAAATCAGAGGCCAGGAGCAAGTCCTCCTATGAGAGGGGGCCTACCCCGAGCTGGCCTGTGCTGTCCAACTGCACAGAAAGCTTCTCTTATTGCAAGTGGGACAGACCCCTCAGACAGACGTCCTGTTGCACAACATGTGGGTGGAAGCAGCCGCTGTGACAGGGAAGGCAGGACATTAGGCCAGATCACCCTGGGAATGGCTCCAGCAGAACCCCCAAGTCTAGACCGCGGACACCCCCTGAGAGTGCCCCGCAGGATGTAGCCGGGAAACGCTGCCCCCCCACGCACCCCACATTCTGCACTCGCTCCCCCATGCTCCCTGCGGAGGCTCCCTGCGGTAAGAGCTAGTGCATCAGTTTGGGATACTTCTGCAAATTGCAAGGCAAATACAGGATTCCTCCCCTCCTCGAATTATGGGCAATTACACCTGGACTAAGCGTAATAATTACAGACGAAACGCTGTTGATGCAACTGTCAGAGACAATGTTTACTCAGCAAAGCCTGCCCTGCCTCTGAGGAGGAGGAGGCGGGCTGGAGCCGCAGAAGAGAACAATAAGATTGCACCCGATATATTTCTGTGCCCCGCCTCTGCAGGAGAGAGATCGGGCTGTGACACCTTCTTTCTATCAGGAAGGGCTGGGCTGCTTCCTGGCGGGGTGCTGCAGGGCAGGTGCTTGGGGGTGGGGGGACACTGTGCAGGAGGGAGGGGACCCCCGCTGTGACTCCAGGCAGCACAGGGCAGAGGCTCTCCCCCCAGCCGGCAGACACAGACTCGATGCTGTCTCTGCTCCTGGGGGCCGCAAGTCCCTGGGGTGACCTGGTTCACACCTCCGTGTGCCAGTATCCTCTTTGGTGAAATGGGTTCAGTAACACCCCCTTCCTCGTGGGGCTTTGTAAACACGGAGTTGGTACGTGCATGGGACATGTGTAGGGCAGCGGAGCTCCTCCACCATCCTGGCAGAGTCCTCCCTTTGTCTAGACCCACCGACTCTGCACAGCAGAGCAGAGCTGATTGTTGGTAACAATGTGTTAAGACGGTTCCATCCGTTGCAACAAAGATGCTACGCTAATGGGAGTTGTTAACTATAGGAGAACCTTTTGGGGGGGTGCATAGGGGAACTCTGTACCTTCTGCTCCATTTTCTGTAATCCTAAAACTGCTCTAAAAAAATACCCCAAATCTATTAATTTTTAAAATAAATCAAAAAATGTGAATTTCATTTACTCAGTGCAGTTCCTCCCACACTGGTCTCCCGACTTTGTCTCATGGCCCCTGCCAACCTGGCCCCTTTCAGTGGGTAGCTTGGTTCCATGCTCTGTCCCATCCCGGTATATATGGGCCAAAGGAGACGTCTCCTGGGGATATCTGGGAAGGCTGTTTTTTTTTTGTTTTGTTTTTTATTTTTCTCTGACTTAAGTGTTGTCTCTTCTTCCTGTTTGGAATATAGATGTAATGCATGGAGGTACAGCAGCCATTTTGTGCCCATGAAGTAAAAAAGACATACATTAAAGATGATGGGGCAGGAAGTGAGTCTGAGGTCTCAGGGACATCCTCAAGCAGTTGTTTGAACCTTGTGCTACCAATTTGGCCTCCTTGGCTTAACCTGCTATAGTCAGCTTTTTGTTAGATGCAGTTGAACATAACCCCAAATCATGTGTACTGCCTTTGGGGCTGGCCCCCTCAGGTCTACACGGCCCGGTACACAGCCAGATGCCCTTGTGCCCATGCCTTGGCCTCAGTGCCCCAGCCCCTGATCAGCAGCCAGGTCAGTGCCAAGGAACCCCCATGACTTGGGCTCTCAACCAAGTAGTGGGATTGCTGAGTAATCAAGACTCAACAAAAGAAAAAGATTTTCTGCAGCAGGAGTTCTCCAGAGCTGGGGCATGAGGGAGTACCAGAGCAGGTCCTCAGGACGGGTGTTAGTCCGTACAGGAAGGGAGGGAGCCACTCGTTCCAGCTGGACCTGGAAAGCCCCCCGCTCGGCCTGGAGATACTTGGCCGAGCACCTCTAGGTCATCCAGGAAGGCCCAAGACAGAGCTGGTGAGTGGGTCTGTGCCCGAGAGACATGTAGATGCACCAGGACGGGATGCAGAGGTGAGAGAGAGACTTCTGTGGGCACCAGTGTGGCTGGGCCAGCTGATAGACACACAGACCCACTTCTTAATTTGCTTAATTTCAACAAAAAGGAAGTTTTGCATTTTCTGGGAACATTTGTGCCTCCAAGACCCCCAGCTGGGCCCAGAAGCCCAGAAACATCATGGGCACAACCCCTCTCCCTTTCTCAGAAGAAATGTCTTCTTTCAGAGCAGCTCATGGAGGGCCTGACCTTGAGGCTTTGAGCTCTGCAGAAATGACTTCAAGAAGCCATCCTTGAACTAGACTCGGAAGGTGCTGCCAGCAGGAAGGGTGTAGACATCCCATGTCCCTCGTGTAGCAGGGATCGGAGGAGAGGCCTCCCGAGGTCCTAAGCAAGTGGCAGCTGAACGCTCCTGGCCCACCCCTGGCTGTGTGGAGAGGCTGTCAGGAAGGGAATTCCCATACTACATGAGCCTTTCCCGGAAAATGAGGAGGGAGCTCTCCCCAGCCCACCTGACCAGGCCAGCGCCATCTCAATGGTGACATGGACAAGATGACAAAACCATGTAGCTTCCCAGGTGATAAGCCCTAACTCTGGAGGAAACACTCTCCACTCCTGGACCTATCTGAACGCACTCTGAAACCCAACGGAAAAGCAGCTAGAAGGATGAGGGATTAAAGGTCTCTCATCCATAACTGAGAAAGCAGCTGGTTGGGGGCAGGCTGAGGGGAGGCTGGGGAGCATTTCTCCAGGGACCTGCAGCCATCCCTGAGTGTCACCATCAGAAAGCCTCGGGGAGCCCCTCCTTTCCTCCTGCCCCTTCTCAAGAGCGCGGTCTCCCAGCAGCCCCTGGCGGTCTCTGCCTGAGCCCCATCAGCCAGGCTGGGTGATGACTGACAGCTGACCCCCGGACGGCTGACCCCCGGGGTGAGGGGTCCCCCGTCATCAGCACAGCTGACCGCGTTGCAGGATCGGCTGCCCGGGACTGAGAATCAGCTGGGGGCTGGGGAGGGCTTCCTCCCTGAGCACAGTGCTGCTGCCTGAACAGAATTGGGGTTTGGATCGCCCTGGAGAATGTTGCCTGGCAACCAAGAGCGCCAGCCACCTTCTCGTTCACTGCCGTCCTCCCAGCTGGACGCGGCCTCAGAGGTGCGAGGGCAGGAGGGCAGGGCCCCGGGCAAGTCCAGGACGGCCCGGGGGCTGCACTGGGAGAGCCAGTGGCCACTCCCGAGATCGCCCTCCTGGGTGCCCAGGGCCAAGCCCATGCAGCCTGGGGCCATCACTCGTCACTCTGTCCCAAACAGCAGAATCTGCACAAGCTGCCCGAGCGGACCCCTGGGAAGGCTCCTGTCTTCCGGGCACGTGGGTCCTCCCGAGTCCCACCCTCCGCCACCGAGAAGAATGCGGCTGGGCCCCGGGCGCCGTCCAACGTCCAACGAGGGAGGGAGTCTTGCTTGTTTACTCTGATCTGCCTAGGTTACGTCACGGTGTGGTGAGAGAAGTTTCCCTCAGTAAATACCTGCTGGGCGGGTGCACGCACACGCACACCCACACCAAACATGCACACACGCGCATGTGTACAACACACATGCGTGCACACACCAAACATGCACGCCCGTGCCCACATGCACATGCACACGCATCACACGTGCACACACACCAAACATGCACGCCCGTGCACATGTGCGCATGTACATCAATGAGCCAAATGTGCACTCGTACGCACATGCACACGTACGCATGTGTGCACATGCATGTGTACATCACACTCACACATACATGTGTGTTCATAGACATGCACATGTACATATACCAAATGCACAATCGTACACACGCATGCACATACATCACACACACGAGCCCATACACACATGCACACATACATTGCACACACCAAACACACACACTCGTGCACACGCACACTCGTACACACGTGCACCCCCACACACACATGTGCACGGGTACACCACACGTACGTGTATACACACAGGCACATATACATCACACACGTGCGTGTGCGCACACACATGCCACTAACACTTAGATCCAGACTCACAGAAGAAGCTAATTTATGTTCCCAATTATCAATATAATTACATTTCTGAATCCATTAGCATGACTATTCTCAAACGCGTGACTCACCGTGTGGCAAACAGAGAGGAGATTCATGATTGCAGATGAGCCAGCACTGAGAATTTTAATTCTTATTTTACTTGAAATTCAACCCCAAACAAGAACGGTGCCACTGGACAGAATGCATTTCCACGTTCAATTAAAAGAGAAGCAATCATTCTTAGCGGGACCCCTGAGGCGGTCGGCCTAGAGGCTCTGCGATGGAGCCGCAGGGAAGGACGAGGTCCTCGGGGGCCAGACCCTCGGGGAGAAATCTCAGAGGACGGAAAGTCGTGGCTGTCAGGCATAGCACGCGGGCACGTGGCCCCAGGGGCCAGACCCGTGGCAGGCCCAAAGTACAGCAGAGGTCAGGAGGCATTTCTGGTCTCAGGTGAGGTTGGGGGAGATGGGGGAGGAGCCAACTGGTAGCCCCTGGGCTTTCAACACCATCCCATCAGCCACAGGAACACAGAGCTGGCCTTGAGGACGCCCCTAGAGCATCACCCCTAGTAGAAAGTCAGGACCACGTTCTGTGGCTTGCAGACTCGCGGCCACTGGCCATGAGGACACACCTCTGTGGGGCGTGAGGGCTGGGGTGGCTGGCTGGCAAGCCCGTGTGTTTTTTCCCCACTGCCCCCTTTCATTGGCCCCAGGCTCCCCTAGGGCTTTGTGGGGGTGCAGAGACAGGAGGGCACCCCTGGCCAGAGTGAGCCTCTGAGCACGCAGACGGCGCGGTGCAGGGCCGTGTGCCCAGAGCCGCCAGCCCGGCCTGGGAGACAGCAGGACGAGCGCCGTCCGGGAGGCTGGGGCCGCGCACATGGGCATCTCCCTGTGGCCTCTGCAGACGCAGCCCCCCCCCCGCATCCCCCCCGGGACCCCAACCTCCTTCGGCCTCTCTCTCTGTGCTGTTCATCTTGTGTCTCGACGTGGCGAGGCCATGGTGCCCAGCGTTGCCTCAAAACCAGCGTAAATGTTGCTGCAGGGTATTTTCCAGGTGCGAGGAACCCTTTTAAATCATGGTAAAATAAGCATAATTTGAAAACTGCCATCTTAGCTTACAATTTAAGTGGACAGTTCCGGGTACGAAGCACATTCACACCGTTGTCAGTCGCCGCCAGCGTCCACCCCCAGAACTTCCTCGTCTTCCCAAACTGACGCTCTGTCCCCACTAAACACGGACCCGCCTGGCCCCTGGCCCCCACCATCCGCTCCGTCTCTAGGAGCCCGAGGGCTCTGGGGCCCCCTGGGAGGTGGGATCACCAGCGTCTGACGAAGACAGGCTCATTGCCCTCAGCGTCGAGTCCCGGAGCTTCGTCCACGCCGAGGGAGGTTTACGTTGCTGTTGTTGGGTTTTAGGAATTCTTTCTATATTCCGATGTCAATCCCTTACCAGATGAGTGATGAGCAAATATTTTCTCCCACTCTGGGGGCTCCCTCTTCACTCTCTCAAAGGTGTCCTCTGACGCCCAGAAAGGTTTTGTCTTCTGGAAGTGCAGTTGTGTGCTCTTTTCTGCTGTTTGGTGTCCTGGCAAATCCAAGGTCACAAAGCTTTCCCCTGTGTTTTCTTCTCAGGATTTTATAGTTTTAAGTCTTACATTTAAGTCTTTGATCTATTCAGGGCTAAGTTTTGTACATGATGCCTGGCACGGCCCCCACTTCTCTCCTTTGCGTGGAGAGACCCAGCTGCCCGGCACACCTTGTGGAAAAGACCGTCCGTCCCCAGTGGGATGGGATCAGCACCCTTGGCAGACACATTCTGACCACGAGGTGAGGATTTGTTTCTGGGCTCTCTATTCTATTCCACTGGCCTCTGTGTGGTCTTTAAGCACCATTTGGATTACTGTAGCTTTGCAGAAAGTTCTGAAATCAGTGTGAGACACCCCAGCTTTGTTCTTCTTTTTCAAGAGTTTTGTTGCCCATTCAGGGTCCATGGGGGTTCCATAGGAATTGTAGAAGAGAGTTTTCTATTTTTGGAGGGAAAAGACTAACATTTCACTCAGTAGATTGCAAGTAAAGCAGATTAACCTCCAGAATGTGGGTGGGCCTCGCCTGATTCGTTGAAGGCTGAAGGGTTGGGGGAAGGACTGAGGTCCCCAGCAGGGAGGGAATTGTGCCTACAGACTCAAGATGCAGCATTGGCTCTCCCCCAGGTCTCTGTCCTGCCTCCTTCCCTGCAGATCTAGGATTGGCACCTCCACAGCTATGCACACATGTCCTCTGGTCCTATTCCTCCGGTGGACCCCAACGAACGCACCCATAGACCCAACCATGGGTGAGGTGTGCGGTGTGTGCTGGGAGCACCAGGAGGCTGTTGGCGGGTTTGCTGGGGACACTCTGATTTCCCCAGTGCCTGCTCTGGCTGCTGCCTGGAGGAGGAGGGAGCGGGAAGAGGGAGAGGGAGAGAGTGAGGGAAGTAAGGAGGGAAAGGAGGAGGGGGAAAGAGGGAGGGAGGGGGAGGAGGGAGGGAGAGAGAGTGGAGATGAGGGAGGGGGAGAGAGTGAGGGAGGTGAGGGAGGAGGGGGAGGAAGTGGGTAGAGAGGAGGGAGGAGAAGGACAGGGAGGGGGGAGGGGGCAGAGAGTAGGGAGGTGAAGGAGGGGGACGTGGGAGGAGGGAGAGGGAGAAAGTGGGGAGGTTAAGGAGAGGGAGGAGGGGGGAGAGAATGAAGGTGGAGAAGGGAGGGGGAGAGTGGCAGGAGTCTGTGCAGGGTGGGAGAGAGGCGGGAAGGCAGGACAAGAAGGAAGCACAGCCCCAGTGGAGCAGGCCATCTCGGCAGAAGATAACATGCCACGCTGTGAGGAAACGGGGCGTCACTGAGGGAGGTGGGCGCCCAGGGTGTCTGCCGGCATCCCCAGCACCGACCTCACTCTGGAGCCGACAGCCAGCAGCAGGGGTGGGACCCGCAAGCCCACAGCCGCCGGCTCCTCCGACAATTTTCCGTGTCACGGCTGGGGCCCTGGGCCCCTGGTTCTCTGTAGGGGTGAAACCCAACTCGCCATGTGGCCCCACACCCTGGGGGTGGCTGACCTGTGGGACCAGCAGTGTGTGGTGTCCTCCCCCATCTCCCACATCCTGCACAACCCCTCCCTGGCCGGGGGGTGGTGACAGCTCCAGGTGTGCGGGGCCTAAGGCATCCCCCATCCCCCCAACCGCCCCAGGGAGCGGCAGGTCTGGCCCAGTCCAGCTTTCCAGGCCCACCAGCAGCCGTGTGGCCACCCCATGAGACCCCAGGCCGGGGCCACTGCCAGGCCTCTCCTGAAGTCCCAGCCCCAAAACTGTGTGAGGGAGTAACCGCCCATGGAGCCGGCTGCCAGGTTGGGGTGCCCGTTACCCTCGTGTTCACCACCCTCGGTGAAAATAGCTCCTTGGTCAGAGGGGCCCCGGAGCATGGTGGCTTGTGCCCCCCACGTCACAGTCTGGGGAACAAGACTTTCCTTTTCCATCTGTGGTCCATCGTGGGCTGGACTGTGTCCCCTCAAAACTCACCAGTTGCCGTCCTAGCCCCCGGCCCCTTAGAGGGTCCCTGCAGGTGCGGTTAGTTCCAATGAGGTCATGCTGGGGAGGGGGGCACCCAATCTGACTGTGTCCTTATCAAGGGGGACATTGGGACACAGAGACACAGGGAGAAGGCCGTGTGACCGTGAGGGGTGCTGCGGACGGCTGGCCACCAGCAGGTGCCAGGGCAGCAGGAAGGACCTTCCCCCAGAGCACAGCCGCGAGGGGACACCCGGACTTCAGGCTTTTGGGCTCTGGAACTGTAGGGCAGTGTGTGCCTGTGGGTTAAGCCCCCAGCTCCGTGGGCCTTATCACCGAAGCCCCCACAGCCCGGACCAGCGAGTGGTCGGATTACATCTTTCCAGGATGCTCACCATGGTGTTCTCGCTGATGCAGGAGATGGTATTACCACCACAGAGATTTGCTGGCACTGCCGGTGAGGCCCTGTGCTGGCAGCCACAGCCAGGGTCCCACTTGGGACAAAGGTGTGAGTGGAATCTTCTGGAGCCTGGGAGTGGCAGAGCCCATGCCCGTCGCTGCGCGGTCCCCGGTGGCCCGGTCAGGACTCGCTGCTCAGCCTGTGTCCAGGAGGGAAAGCCAGAAGGGACCCGTGTTGGAATAACCTGACCTTGTTGGAAGCCACTGACGTGGGGGGCAGCTCTGTGTGGGGATGCCTGGCCTCGGTGACCCGTGCACCAAAGCCTCTGGGACGGGGAAACGTGTGACAGTGAGACAATGGGGCACCCATTTCCACGAGGGAACACTCTCAGGTCACTACCATGAGGGAGAGAAATACGATGTGTGGGACACGTTGCATGCGGCAGACTCGAGGAGCACAGTTGTTCCAGAAGCCCAACAGCAGGGACGTCCGCTGGGCAGCAGCCTGGGGGCTGCACTCATGCACGCCCCTGCCTCCCAGCATTTCTCCCATAAACGCAACCAACACGATCAGGACAAAGGATGCTTGACCTGTAGACACCTCCAAACACAGAGAATAATAGACATGTCACGAGGGGCACACCTCCCGCACACGCCTTCGCTGAGCCTCCCCGTCCCACGCCCTGCCCCCAACAGTCCCCGGTGCGCACGCTCGCTCCGGCCCAGCTCAGTGAGGGCTGCGGTCAGGACAGATGAAGCTCATCTCTCTTTCCAGGCAATGCATTTAAGAGCCTCCTAAAATCCACTAACTTCCAGGCTGAAAATCACTGAAATCAAATGAGTTTTTGCAACAATAAAACCCAAGATCATGTCTCCGTCTGGGAGAGGGCAGACCCGAGTGGCGGTCCCCGTCCTGCGGGAGGCCGAGCAATGGAGGGGCAGGAGCTGTGCCTTTTCTCCGGAGCCCGGCGCTGTGTCCACAGCCCATGCAGGACACGCCCAGAGGCACCTCCCACTGGCTGGTGCCATGACCCGAGCCCCTGAGTTCCCTCCCGCAGATCCTGGCCTCCCTGAGCTCCCTGTACGTGCACACGCCGACACTCCCCGTGGAGCTGGGTCCCCGGAGCCCTCCTGGGTGGTGGGGGAGGAGGTTCTCCATGGCTGTCTGCAGAGGGCAAAGTGCACGGACCACATCTGCAGCCGGGCGCCTCTGTGTTCCCAATCCTCTCCGTGGCCCCGCAACGGGCCTCGCGGGGTGACCTCCAGGCTTTTCATCTGCCTCAGGGACTCAGCCATCTTCTGCCAAGCATGCTTTGTTACAAGTTACCCCTAAAACTCAGCGTTTGTCAGCAAGTGTCCCCCAGCCCAGCAGCACTGACGAGGGCTGAATGAACAGAGCTCAGGCCGCGTGTCTCGCTCGGGTCAGAGTGACAAATTGGGGGTCTGCTGTCGGGTTTAATCCTCAGCAAAGGGCTCCAGGGCCACCGGTGCCCCTTCCTTCCCCCTTCCCTGGGGAGGGGCAGTTAGGGATGACCTATAGTCTTCCCCAGCCTCCTCCCCTGTCCCAGCCCCATCTCCTAGTTCTCGGCCTCTACCCCCTACCCCAGCTCTGGTTGTGAATTTGTGCAAAGCAGAGACAGGTGTCCTGGTCCTGTCTGAGAGCGGCCGCTGCTTCTTCCAGAGGCCACGGGCTGTGCCCGAGCCGTGACCGGGGCTGGGGGCCGGATGATGTGGACAAATTATATGTGCTCCCAGAGACAAGGGGACAGCAGTTATTGGCTGCAATAGGTCGGGAGCAACACCCCCAGGGGATTATTGCCATTTTGAAACTAAAATAAATGATTTTAGCGGGAGCCTGCTTCCCTTCCTCCTCTCTCTGCCTGCCTCTCTGCCTGCTTGTGATCTGTCTAATAAATAAATAAAATCTTTAAAAAGATAATAATAATTAATTTATTAATTAATGATTTTACCGAGAAAAACTGGTGAGTTAGCGAAGTCCTACATGTGCTCTTAAACATCTCACCTCCAGAGGAGCAAACCCTGGGGGTCTTTGTATTTTTCCCTCCTTCCAGCGGAGGCCTTGGGATGAGGCTGGCGGCCCCACGGAGAGGCGGGAGGGTGGGAGGGAAGGAAGGAGGCTCCGGGCCTTCCAGGGAAACTCTCAGGAGACCCTGAGAGGCTGCAAGCCTGACGGAGGGATGCCGGGCCTGGGGTGGGGCTCAGACTGGGCCCCCGAGGCCAGCAGCACGGGTGACCCTGTGAACTGCCTTTAGCTGCGCTCGTCGCTGCGCAGAACAGAGCCCAGGTTGTGCAAGAAGGGGCAGCGTCTGAAATACGCACCCGTCACCCTCCAGCACAGCCGCCCTCAAAAGCGCGAGTCCCAGGGTGACCCCAGGGGGAGGGGGCAGCAAGTCTGTCCCTGGTCCCGGGGGCGGAGTAAGGAATCCCTCACATCACAGCAGAGACAAGCAAGTGACCACAAACACGCCCAATCCGTCCCAGCCAGGGTCCCCCCAACACCCACCCAGGGAGACCCCAAGAGACGGTGCAACCATGCGGCGGACACGGCCCGGGGAGAACCAACTTCCAGGACTGAAGGAAGCTCTGGTAACTTTTCACAGTAAAGCGATCGTGGTGTGAATTCAACAAGAAACGCGTAAAGCAAGATGATGAAATTGCCAAGTGATCCAAGAGGTGGGAGGGCAGATCGGAGAGACTCACACGGGTCGGCCTAAGAAACCACCCAGTGCAGAAGGAAGGCAGGGACGCCCCCCAAAGAGGGACGTTTTCTGACTCCGTGCCCTCCTCTATTCCTAACCAGCCCCATCATCCTTACAGGACGGACGGGGGTGCCCCGCAGAGTGTCGGGAGACAAACAGAATTAAAAAACACGACTTCGAGTTCCCACCCCCAGGGGTCTTGGCCACCTACGCAGGCGGTACATCTTTCCAGATCCTTCCTCACGCAGATCGGTGTGTGTGCGCATATACACAGGTTTTTGCACAAACTGAGACCATACTGTATGTTTTTGTCCACTACCTGCCTGCGTCAGTTGTTGGTTTTCATCTTCCCATTTCACTGCGTTTTGCTGCATTTCATCCCCAGACCGAGTCCACGTTTTCTGAGCCGCCCTGGAGTCGCCCCACACTGCCGCCCGTTGAAACCATGTCTGGGGCCCGGGTGCATCAGGGGTCAAGTCCCTCGAGGGTCCTCGGACCAGGCAGGGTCCCCGTCTGACCAGCATGACCACAAGGGGCCCGGACAGTTGTGTGTGGTCACCCGCCTCCCCTGCATGTCTGGGAGCCACGCCAGAGGCCTCGCGTGCTCAGGGTGGAGTCTGAGGGGTTCACGGGACGGACACTGTATGTGCGGGGGTCCCAGGGAGTGCCCTGGGTTCAGGCAGTGACCATCTGATCTCTCCACTGGCCTTGTGTCTTCAAGGTCACACCCACAAGGGTATCTTTGTGGCCTCATCAGGGGACGAGACGAACCCGTGGCTCCTCGTCCACCATTCTCTGAACTGTCTCAACAGCACTTTCTAGTCCTGGACTGGAACGGTAACTTTGTGAGCATGCGCTAAATTGTATTTGTCTAATTCTCTCGTTTCCGTATGTCCGCCACTGAACGTCAAGTTGTCGCCACTGAAGGAAGAAACAAAGCAAAGCACAGATGAGCAAGACAAGAGAGAAGCTGACCAACGCGGGAGATGTGTGGGACAGTCCAGCTCGAGGAACTCCCATCTCCCCAAGGACCCCGGCTCCACGACCAAGACACGTAATGCCTTCAACGGTAGAACTCGAGAAATTTCCCTGAAATAGTGACAATCAATAACATCGGGCTGGCAGATCCAATGATGGGGTTGTTTCCCAGGAAATTCTGATAAGAAATACCCAACTCTGGACCCGTCTTAGTTAACCCTTTAACACTAAGAGCGTCTAGAGAGGACGGCTTTAGGGAGCACAGAAGAAATCATCTGCAAGACTGGCCTCAGTGGAGGCCATCAAAGGTTAGCGCGTGGGTGCGGGGAGGGTAAGGGGGAGGCCGGGCAGAGGGGGTGGGACCCCCAGCAGCTCCCCACTGGGACACGTGCTCCCCCACCCCCAGGACGGAGGTGGAGGCAGGAGGTCCCCAGCTAAAGAACTCGGGACCCACGAGTCCTTCCTGAGAAAGGAGACTCTGCCAGCAACCAACCCAGAACGGACTCCAAATCCAGGGACAAAGGAGCTCTGGAGAGCATGGTGAGCCCTGGGTCCACGGGAAAATGTGTTCACTTCCATGCAATCCCAGAACAGCCCCAGAACCGACCACCGGTGTTGTAAAGTGGGACCACGTTAAACCAGGGTGCAGCCAACCGAAGACGGGGGGGG
>NW_019154201.1:125287-137255 GCF_002288905.1 Enhydra lutris kenyoni
CACCTGCGCACCTGCGGCATCTGCCCACCTGCAGCACCTGCCCGCCTGCGCACCTGTCCACCTGCGCACCTGCACACCTGCCCGCCTGCCCACCTGCAGGGCGTCACCAAGCGTGAACAACAGACATTCTGGGAAAGGCACCTGCAGTACGTTTCTATCTGTGGACTTTCCCAGTTACGTTGTTTGCAATGAGAATGCCTTCTTTCACAGAAACCGGAGTACTTTCCTCCCAACATAGATTGTGGCGGCACGGGGAGTGGATGTGCCGGAGCTGGGCAGTTAACGCCGGGTAAGAAACCACATAAAGATGTTCCTGCTCTTCTGCATCCCCTAACCCTGCCCTAACCATAACCCTGACCCCAACCCCAACCACAACAGCTGTTCATTTTCATTGCCTCTGGATGGATCCACCCCAACCCAGGAATCACCCTCCGCAGACAGGGCATCGTAGGCCAGCTGCCCTTGGGGTGCAGGGCAAGGGAACTGGGGGCTCCACTGACCTCTGCCTGGCTAGCGGGCAAGAGGGGAGGCCCATCAGCATGGCTGCAAATGCCCTGCAGGGGGACTGAGCGTAGGAGAGGGGACAAAGGGAAGGAGAACTTAAGGTTTCAGCCACCGCAGGCACAGGCCCTAATCTGGGAGGAGGTCAGGGTGATAAGAGCACTCCCGCCGTCCCCAGACATGGAGCTCGACACCCCCAGGTGAGTGGGGTCTCCTCATGCCCAGCCCCAAAGGCGACTTGGACCTTCTACTCCCAACGAGGCTATGTGTCCGTGTGTCCTCTTTCCCTCCTCCTTCCTTCCTCCCCACTGCCCGTGGCTGCCACTGGGCTCAAACAGGAGGGGTCATGCACCCCTCAGTAGGGAAGGACCCCTGCACCCCCAGCGGGGAGGGGTCACACCCCCCACCCCCTACAGGAGGAGGTGGCAGCGGCCCGCGGGTCAGAGCGTCATTTATAAACAAACCTGCGGAGACGGGCTTCCTAAAACCACGGGAGGAACAGGCGCGGGCGCCGACCACCTCTAGGCGTCCTTCCCGAAGTCCGAAGTCCGAGGATGCACTGGGAAGGGCAGCCAGGAGCGCCGACCCCCTCCCCCAGGGCCCCGCCAGGAAGCAGACCTGCTCAGGCTCGGTGAGAAGGAGGTTTCAGGTTTGCAGCCGGCTGGGCGGCCCTGCTGGAGCACTTCCACGGCCCCCGCCCTGTGTCCCCGGAGCCAGGTGCCACCCCAGCTATGGCTTCGTAACACACGTGCGAGAACAATTGGCAATCGGGCAATGGCTCTCTGTCCACAAGTCGAGATTTGATTACTTTTTTATCACTAAATTAAATTCCTTCTCTTGCCTGTCTCCTGACATTAAATCTCTTTAAATCTTAATAGACTGCAGCTTCTCCCCACAGCTCAGGCCACCGATAAGGCGTGCGGGGCTCTAGGAGCCCGTGGCCAGGAGACCGGAAGGGAGGCGGGTGAGCCAGGGAGAGAGGAGGTGCCCGGGCTCTGGGAGGCTGGGAGTCTCTGAGGGGCTTCGAGCTCCTCACACCCAGATGAGTCTTGGTGTCTCAGAACACAAGCTAGGACAAGCTAGGACACCACAGAAACGGCCGGGGGCCCCCAGACCTGCCCCCACCTGCCCTCCCCTGCCCTCGCCTGCCCTCACCTGGCCGCTCCGATGAGGGACATCGGGAGCTCCCTGCAGGCATCAGAGACTCTGCGGAAACCCCCCTGGAGGTCTGACGTGTTTACTCTGACAAGCAACAGGGGTTGGGCTCATTCTCAGCGCTTGGCTGTCGAAACTCGCTGCGAACCGAGGGTAGGCCTTGCCCAAGTTGCCTTGGCGCTCACGCCTGCCTGACTCGGTGTGTGCGCAGCTGCCTGGGAACCGCGTTCTTGCGCTGGGACTGGGCACGTCGGAAAGCGTGTCGGGGGCAAAGCTGCCGCAGCCTCGGGAAGTAGGCTCACAGGGGCCGAGTTGCTCTGCGGAAGGCGGGGGCCCATCTCAGCCTCTTCCGGTGGGGGCGGCGCGCACACCCCTCGCTGCTGAGCCTCCGCTTCCCGTGGGGGCATCCGCCGGAGCACCCCAGCACCATCCACATTGGCTGCACTGGCCCCACGGCGCGCCCAGCCCTGGGGCGGGAAGAGCCCAGAGGCCGGACCCAGACGGGACTCGGAGAAGCCGGGAGGGGCACGCCGGCCAGACGTCAGAGGGCAGCACGCGGTCTGTGCTACGACGGCCGGAATCAGAACGGGCCGCCAAACTCCCATGTTGGTCCCTCACTGCCCAGGGGCTGGGGCCCGGGGGAGGGGAGGGGTCGTGAAGGTGGAGCCCCAGGACAGAGCGCTCCAGAGAAGACACCATCCGTGTCCGCGGGCCAGGAGGCAAACCCCGCCAGACGCCCCGCCTGCAGGCAGTGAGCTCTGGCCTCCAGGACTTGCGGAAACACCTGTTGTTCCAGCCCTGGGCTGTGGCGTTTGTGGCCGCAGAATGAGCCAACATGGACAGAGACCACCTGAAGGTCTCAGGGGACAGATGGGTCCCCTCTCAGGATAGGGCTGGGCCCTGTGCGCTCATGGCTCAGCGGGAGCAGAGGAAGGGAATCCGTGCATCGGGATCCATGTGGAGGGTGCTGGGCTGTCCGCGTGGGGTACCTGCCAGCTGATCTCCATGAGGAGCCCGGAGGCCGTGACTGGAGCCTCTTCAGGGGGACCTTGGCCGTGAGCCACAAAGGGTGTGACCGCCAAGGACCCGGGGATCTGATCATCGTTGGCACCCGTCTTGGGTCCCAGGAATGCTGTCCTCCTTCGGTGGCCTCCCTGAGGCCGAACGCACCTGAGAAGACGGGGCTCGTTGTGCTCAAAATGCAAACAGTGGGTTAATAAATTACGCCTGTGTTTTGTCCATAGCTCAGAACCTGATGGACACCCACGCGTCCCGGGTACAACCACGTGTTTGTGCGCCCCTTCTGTGTCCCACGGCATCCTTAGGGCAGGACAGGGTGTCAGTCACCCCTGTGGCTCCCAAGTTGAGTGCAGTCAGGTCAGATGCAGTGGAGACTTCTTGAGCCGCCAGGGGTCTGGCCGCGCGCCGAGCTCCAAGCCCGAGACGTAAAGGTGCGGCCGGCACGGTTCATCCCCTCAGAGATTCTGCAAGGAATGACTGCACCGGAGTCCTTGGAACAGAAAGAGGCTGTTTTCTCAGTTCTGGGGCCACGAGTCTGAGATCCAGGCTGGGCCACGGTCCCTCCAGAGCCTCCAGGGGAGGGGTCCTTGCTGCCTCTCCCGCCACTGGGGGCTCCAAGCGTCCTGGACTTGTGGCCGCGTCCCTCCCACCTCTGCCTCTGTCCCCACATGGCTTCTCCCCGGCATGTCTGCGTCTCTCCCAGGAACACCAGTTTTTAGAGTTAGGGGCATCCTCATCTCGTCACCATTAACAAGGTCATATCTGCGAAGACCTTATCTCCATATAAGGCCACGTCCCCAGGTACTCAGGGCTAGGGCTCAGACGTATCTTTTTGGGGTACACAGTTTAACCCACTGCATCGACCCTCGGTTTAGTGTGACCATAGTTGACCTATCAAACCCAGGGAACTCCTGGCCACCCCCACGTCATGGACAGGAACAGGAGGACCTGGACTCGGTAGGGAGGAGGTGCCCGCCCCAACTCCACCCACAGGGCAATGGTGCCTAGCCGTCCGAAAGACGCACGACGGTAGCACCCCCCACCCTATCGCGTGTGGCCAGGCTTAGTCGGAGATGCACTACTGCGTGCAGACACTCCCCGGCAAGGCTGGTGCCCTCAGCACGCATCTTCCAGGGAAGACGGAGCGCGGTGACCGTCTCTCTCCACGGGACACTGATGGTCACCCACAACCTGCTGCTCCAGGTTCAAGACCAGAACACTATCCACCCGGGATGGTGCAAACCGCCACCCTTCCCTTCCAGCCACACCGGGCTCCCTGGGACGGACACGCCCACCGTCATCAACAACCGGAAAACCGGACAAGACTGCTGTCTCCAGACCTCAGGCTGCAGACGCTGAGCCCGCAGCGGGGGGAGCTCCCTCCACGCACAGCTGTCTCCCTGCACTGAGAGGACCAAGAGCCGAGGTCACGGAGGCGGAATATGCAAGGTGAGTGTCCGAGAGGAGGACTGTGTGCTCCGGAAAGCTTCACAGGGTCCCCCCAAGTCAGACTGGGGCCAGAGATGTGAGTGTCCACAGGGACCCGTCGGGCTGGGCCGGGGAGAGCGGCCAGCGAGTCAGACGCCCAGCGCAGCCACGTGACACCAGAAGGCCACCATGTCCAGCATCCAATCCCGTGGGAGTCAACGCACGAAGAAGCAGGAACCTCGGAGAAAGACCAGCAGATAGAAGCTTGTCCCTGGGCAGCGTGGCTGTTGCCGGTGTCGTGGGCCCTGGGCCGAGGCCCCGCCCGAGGCGGCTGTGGGCGTGGGGCTGAGCAGATGCAGAGGACAGCAATGCTGAGGTTTCAGGTGGCCCGGAGATGGGGCACGCGGCCTCCCGGCAACTCTGAATTCCCCCGCCGGGCCACCTCCTGTGGTAGCGGCAGCTCTGGCCTCGGGACCCCAGGTCTGGGAAGAGCTGAACCGTTGGAAAGGGACCGGCATGGCTCTCAGGAGCAAATGAGGGCCAGCTTCTTTCCGAGCTCAGACGTCCGAGCTCTCCTCTCCCCCGGGCCCCGAGGGCGGGCTTGCACGCTTGACATCACGCGAGGCGTGCAGGCGCAGCCGGCTGTGGCTTGTGCCTTTGGGGCCCCGTCCCCAAGACAAGCCGTGACTTGTTTTGTTCTCGGAGCAGGCTGGTTGCTGAGGCCCCAGAGCCTGGCATGTTTGCTTCGGTTTGAGGCAGTAAGAGTGTGCCTCTCACTCGGGCAGAGCCCGGCCTGGACGCTCCCCGTTAGGCGGCCTCTTGGGCATTTACCCTCTCACAACCCAGAGGCCTGAGGCCCCAGATCCTCCTGAGGCTGCAGGGGACACCGTCCCAGCCCCACAGGGCTCCTGCTGTCGCTCCCTGGCCTGCCCCCGCGTCCCTCCCCCCTCCACGTGCCCTTCTCCCTGAGCACCCTCCAGGCCCTCGACCTCCTCTTCTTCTAAACCACCGGTCATTGGATCAGTGCCCCCCACTCCCAGACCACTAAGACCTCACCTGACCTGCTCACGCCTGCCAAGATCTGTTCCCACCTGACGTCAGCTTCACGGAAGGTCAGGACTTGAACGCGTCTCTACAGTGGATTTACTTCTACCCAGCTGTTACAGCCTGAACGTTTGTGCTTCCCCAAAACTCGTGTGTTCACACTGACCCCCCGGGATGTCGGGAGCCAGGGCCTCGGGGGCGATGAGGCTGTGGGCGTGGAGCCCCGAGAGGGGACCGGTGTCCCTATAACGGAGGCTCCGCAGAGCCCCGGCCCCTTCCACGCTGCGTGGATGCAGCAAGGAGGCTGGCGATGTCCTGGAAGACAGCTCCCAGCAGACCACAACCGTGCCAGGTCCCGACCCAGATCTCCCGCTCCGAGCTGTGAGAAAGACGTGTGCTGTTTCTCAGCCGGTCTGCGGCCTCTGTCACCACAATCCGACCACACTCGGACCCGGTACAGGCTTTCTCAGGAAGGGAGGCTCGGAGGACCCGACTGTGCCCTGCCAAGGTCACCCCAGAAGGTGGCTGTGCTCGGAGAGGGGGCCCTTCCAGAGGTGAGCAAGGGGGTCAGCCATCACCCACTCTGACTGCTGTCCTCGACACATATTTTCTTTCTTCTCCCCGATGTTTCCACTCAGTGCCTACGGTTTAGCGTCTTCCAACAAGGTAGGTCAGGAACAAAGCGGCTCTTCCGGAAGACGGCAAAAGCCTCGGAGTCCGCAAGCTTCCGTGACAGCCCCGGGTGTGCTCAGCCCCAGGGGCGCAGCCCCACGTGTGACCGGAGAAGATCCTGGGGACTGGGTGCTCCCCACCCTGCTGCTCAGGGCCCTACATGACTCCACGAGCAAGGACGCGGGGCGCATGAATCCCAGTCCGGAGGCGAGGGACAGCGGGTCAGCGTCACTGCATGCATGGCGGGTGGAAATCTGAGTCTGTGGGGGTTGGGGGGCAAAGCTTCCAGGAGGAGTTGATGATTGAGCTGCGACTGGGGAGCGGAGCAAGGTCAGCTCCATGGTGTGGGATGGGGGTCGGGGAGGATGGAACGTTCCCTAAGGCACGTGCCAGGCCGTGTGTGGTGGGAGGAGCCAGGCGGAGAGGCTGGCAGAGCCCCGGGGATGCCCCGCATTTAAAAGTCAGGGAGACAAGGACCAGCTGGGAAGAGCGGAGGTCAGAAAGGGAGTCGCAGGCGTTGAGGCCCCAGCGTCTGAAGGAAGCCACGCCCCTGCCACCGGTGCGGGAAGATGGCGTCACAGCGTCACACTGGGGGCCACGGGGGACACGGAGGCAGGAAGTGAGGTGTCTCACGTGGGACAGCCAGCACACGGCGTGTCCTCCGGACCCTGACCGGGCAGGAGGAAGGAGGGAGACACAGCAGGGCCCCCCGGACCAGGCAATGGAGGGGGCACCTGGGATCCGTGAACCGTGCTGACCACGGGAGAGAACATGGCATTTCCCGTGGTGCCCATGGCCTTCCTGGCAAATAGAACCCCGATTTTGTCCAGGACAGGGAGGGCAGTGGGCAGCCCCACAGCACAAAGTGGGAACTCTCCCTGGCCATGGTCAGGGGCCCTGAGAGGAGCCTCAGCTGGACAACTCCCAGGGGACCCACGTGGGACATGGCAGGGGCTCCGGCTGACCCTGACAGTGAGGTAGGTGCAGGGCTAGCCTGGGATGGGGGGATGAGGTGCAGAGTTAGCCTGGGATGGGGAATGGGGGGGTGAGGTGTGGAGCTAGCTTGGTATGGGGGAGGGGTGCAGAGCTAGCCTGGGATGGGGGATGGGGTGCAGTTAGCCGGGGATGGGGGATGGGGTGGGTGCAGAGCTAGCCCTCTTGCGTGGTGAACCCGTCGGCCTACAGACCCCAGAACCTCCTCCCACGTCCGAGGGCAGCCTGCACACCGTACTAGGCCAGTGGCAAAGCACATTTTCTCCAAAGGCAGCTTGGGTGTGTCATGTGTGTGGTACTGACTGTAAGAAACGCTCCTCCCTCTTAATGGATTTGCTGGGTTACTCGGGCTGAGGAACTGGTGATTTTTGTAACTCCCATTAAATGCTTACTTTTCACTTCCATGGTCTCCTGGGACTTGTCTCTATTCAGACAGTTTTCTTGGTGACCCCTTGGTGACCGTCTTCCTGAGGTCAGCTCAAGAGCTGGACCCAACGCCCGCAGCAGAACTTGTCTGTGGTGTGTTCTCTGCCCCACCGTGGGGACCCAGGCCCACCCTGCCCAGTCACAGTCCATTCCCCTGTGGGGCTCCCTCTCTTGGGCCACGTGGTCCTGGTCCTGAGCTATCCCTGTGCCAGGTGACTGGGGGGCTGGCCACGCGCCCCCATGGGAAGCCAGCCCTACTGGACTGGGTCCCAGGAGCTGACTTCCTGGGCTGACCCAGCGGGATTTTTCAGGAAATGTCGGACAGAGCACGGCGGCCTGATGGACCGGGGATGGCCTCACAGGTGCACAACGGGGGGGGGGGCCTCAAAATACAGATGGTCTCTAACTTATGACGGTTTCACTCGTGACTTCCAGCTTTACGATAGAGCGAAAGTGATCCACAACCAGTAGGAGCCATACTGGAATTCTGAATTTGGATCTAGTCCCAGGCGTGCTGTCGACGTCCCATCCTCTCCCAGCAGGCTGGGCCCGGCCGCGACACCGGTCAGCCAGACCCACCGCCCGCAGGGTCCACA
The DNA here is from genome assembly GCF_002288905.1 of Enhydra lutris kenyoni. Taxonomy (NCBI): domain Eukaryota; kingdom Metazoa; phylum Chordata; class Mammalia; order Carnivora; family Mustelidae; genus Enhydra; species Enhydra lutris. The sequence goes on from NW_019154201.1 coordinate 133,123, forward strand.
GTTGGTACCCCGACAGCCGTTCTGTTGTCGCTTTCAGCACAGAGCTGGTAAGTGAGGGAGCTGGTCACTTTATTATACACGAGGCTCGCCATGATTCTGCCCAACCGCAGGCTGACGTCTGTGCTCCTGCCCCATGTGTCTACGGCAGAGCCAGCCCAGCGGCGATGTCCCATAGGTTATGTGTGTCACGTGCATTTCCAGCTCATGGTGGGTTTATCAGGACAGGACCCCTGTCCTGGGTCGAGGGAGGCTGTGTGTCCGGAAGTTCTGGGACACGTCTCCCCTCGAGAGGCAGGGCTGGCCGCGTGGCTGCCAGCAGACAGGGTGCAGCGAGGCTGGCGGTCCCTCTGGCACTGCGGCTTCGGGAACCGCTCGCCATCTGGGATGCTAATCTCCGCCCACTGACTTGTGCTGACAGCCAAGGCCAGCCGCTGAGCCCGGAAGGAGTAGGGGTGGGGCAGGAGGGCCCAGGAGCAGTCCCAGCTGTGGGCTCCAGGCACCCTGCCTGGGAGGCAGGTCCTGACCCGTGGTCTCTGCCAGCTCCTCCAGTGCCCAGGAGGAGTGAGAAAGGGGCACGCTGCAGGCTACTGCGCCTCTCAGGGAGGCCAGGTCCCCTTGTTGAGGCAGAAATGATTGAGAATAACATGACTGGAGAAGGAAGGGGTCCCGGGTCCCCTGCTCAGCCCTGCCCCTCCCCGTGAACCCCCCCAACCCTGCCCCAGGCACAACATCACATACAGGACTGGTGGCTCCCGGACATAGGGAAAAAGCAGGACAAATTTCTTTCCCAAAAGCTTAGGAGAGACCATCGGGGCAGCCAAAGGACATGGTCAGAGGCTCCCAGCCCCAGCGTCTGCTTCTAAGAAATCCTCCTTCTGGGGGCGCCTGGGGGGCTCAGTGGGCTAAGCCTCTGCCTTCAGCTCAGGTCATGATCTCAGGGTCCTGGGATCGACCCCACATCGGGCTCTCTGCTCAGCAGGGAGCCTGCTTCCCCCTCTCTCTCTGCCTGCCTCTCTGCCTACTTGTGATCTCTCTCTGTCAAATGAATAAATAAAATCTTTTAAAAAAAGAAAGAAAAGAAATCCTCCTTCTTAACTTCCTCCTTATGTCTTTATTCCCTGGGTTCTGCCTTGTGTTATTTTAGACTGAAACACGTAATCCAAATAAGTCCCCTTTTCAATGAAAGAAAAAAGAAAGTGGCATCAATTTCAATGATAAGGATATACATTTAGGGTGAGGGAAACCCGCCCCTATGGCCAAAGGAGAGGCTCCTCTGCCACGGACATGCCACCCGCCCCGTGGTCAGGTGCCCCGCTAAAGTCAGAGTAGGTGAGAGGGGTATTGGGGACCCTGCCCCACAGCCGTGTAGGGAGATGGAGCCGTCCTGTTCCTGACGCAGAGGCAAGCGCACACTATGTCTCTGTCTGTCCTATAACAGAACACATGTGCTGGGGGCGTGGGGGCACTCGTCAACACACACTGACTTCTCACAGTTCTGGGGGATGGAAAGTCCAAGACTAGGGGCCAGCATGGTCACGCTCCGGAGAAGGCCCTCTTGCAGGCTTCCGGCTAGGACCGCTCGCTGGGACCTATTAAAAGGGCTCCAGTCCCACGCACGGGGCCCCACCTTCAAGGCCTCGTCACCTCCCCAAGACCCCACCGCCATCATCTCCGGACATCCGGATTCAACGCCCGAACTGGGGTGGGCGCGAACACTCAGACCACCACAGGCCAGACTCTGGAGGAGATCTCTGCACGCATGGGCAGGAAGGCATTTGAGGGAGAAGCAGGCTCCCCGCCAAGCAAGAAGCCTGATGTGGGACTCGATCCCAGGACGCTGGGATCATGACCTGAGCCAAAGGCAGCTGCTTAACCAACTGAGCCACCCAGGCATCCCAGGAAGGTGTTTGAAAACCCAGAGAGAGAACCCACGAGAGTGAAAGGCATTTCCTCTCCAAGCCCAGCCAGACCCCCAGCAGGCCGGGGTCCAGCCTGTTCCAGTCTCCAAGTCCTCGGATGCCATTTGGATGACAATCCTTTCTGCATCCTTTCTTGTGCCTGGCCCCGTAACAGGGAGCCCTCTCCCTCCCCAGCAGTCGTCCCCCACCGAGGAGACAAGTTCTTCCAGGGGAATTAGCTCATTGCTATTTGCTGAGTGGGAAACAGAATTCGGACGACAGAGTATTTTGTTTTCCTGCCTCTGACAAAGCTCTCCCCGCAGGGCGGGCCAGGCCCTACGGGTAGCCTGACACTGAGCCCAGGTGCATCCGGTGACAGCGGGCTGCTCATTCCCGGCCCTGCTCCCTGCCTGCCCGGCGTCCCCCCTTGGTGCAGCCCCAGCTCCCTGGGTCCAGGCCAGTCCTACCCCAAGGCTCAAGGTGTCCCCTTGATCTAGCCCAGGCCAATCAAAATCAATGTTGATTTGGGGATAGACAGTACCGCCGTCCAGGCCCTTTGGAGACAACCTGGAACTCTCGGGGAGATTATGGGGACAAGATGCTCCTCCTGCTGGGCTGTAATCTGATGGGATGTATGTCTGGGGGGCTGGGAGCCAACTGTACCCCCCTTCAAAGTTCTCTGCAGCATGAAACCAGCCCAGGAAAAGAGCCGCAGACCCTGACGTCATAGGCGTGCCAGGAACCCATCATGACATCATGGGAAGCCGTTGTGGGGAAGACACAGGCTTCAGTGACCTATGCAAACAAAGGGAGCGCTCACCGCCTTTTCCTTAGGCTAGTCCGAGTTGTATTCCCGTCCCTTGTGGACTACAGAGGCACCGTGAGCTCGGACGTTATACTGCGTGACCAGAGGGACATCCCGGCTGGTACTGGGGAGCGAGCCAGCTGACTAAGACACGGGGCGGGGGCAGGTGCATGGCCGCGGACCGGCACCCAGAGCCTGGGCCCTGGCAGGACCGGCCCCCTCCTGTCCCCGGGGGAGAAGGCAGTGGCCCCACGCTGGCAGGCGTGTCCAGACGCCCTCCTCCAGGCAGCACAGCGTGACGTCCTTGCCACTGTCGGTGCCGCAGACCTGCAGACTACCCAGGCCCCCGAGTGCCTTGTTGGGGTTCCAGCAGCTCAGCCGACAGGACCAGCCCTGCTGCCAAGGGCACAGGTGAAACGAGGGTGGACCCAGGCAGTGCAGAGGGCGGCCTCAGGCAGGGTGAGCAGAAGGGTGCGGGGGCCCAACCCCAGCCTGCCAGTCCGGGAGATGGGTGTGCTCACTGTCCGGGGACAGCATCGGCGACAGGAGCGAGGCCAGACACGCTTGCAGCCTGGGAGCAGCAGAGCTGGACAAGACTGCCTCCACAAGCCCCCCACCCTTCCCCCTGCTCCCACTCACATGGATTCCACTGTCCCGAGCCACAGGCCTCTGCCCCCCAGGTGAGGTTGTGGTGTCCAGCTCTGAGGGAAGCTGGTGTGGACAGAGCTCTCAGCTCTGCTGGGAAGACCACTGGCCAGGAGCTGGGCTTTGCTGGCTGGCTTTGTCAGCCCGAGGCTGGGGGGCATCAGAGGGGAGGTCAGGGGGCATTGGGCGGGAGGTCGGGACATTGGGCAGGAAGTCAGGGGGCATCGGGCGGAGGTCGGGCGGCATCGCATGGGAGGTTGGGGGAATCGGGAAGGAGGTCGGGGGTCATCGTGCAGGAAGTCAGGGGGCTTCGGGCGGGGGTTGGGTGGCATCATGTGGGAGGTCGGGGGCATCCAGCTGATCACAGGTGTGCTTCTCAGAGGGCTGCATAGGGAGAAATCAGAGGGGTCCCAATGATACGTGGGCATACACACCACACCCCGGGGATTTCTGACCCTGAGGCCACAGCCCCTGGGCTGGGTGCTGGACACCAGTCCTTCTGCCTTCGAGGGCTTTCAGCAGAAGCCTGTGGGATAAAGGCTGGCTGCTGGGGCCACCAATGGCCAGCACCAGGAGTGAGAACCTGGGGCAGGGAGTCCCCGCTGGGCCCTGGTTCCTCACCCAGACCCAGAGGACTTGGAAGAGCGCCGAGGGCAGTGCTGGACGCATCCCTGTTGGAGACAAGGACCTGGGACCCAGGACCTGGGGCAGCGAACTCCACATAATGGGGCGGGGGCAGCGAACTCCACATAATGGGGCGGGGGCGGCGAACTCCACATAATGGG
>NW_019154201.1:137655-168757 GCF_002288905.1 Enhydra lutris kenyoni
TCCACATAATGGGGCGGGGGCGGCGAACTCCACATAATGGGGCGGGGTCTGGGCGTCGTTTGACAACTTGACACAGACAAGGACAGCGCAGGCCACACCCCAGGCACTTTTCCTACAGTGGCTTGTCTGACGCTTCCAGCAGCCCTGTCCACAGAGGCCATTTCCACCCTGTACTGAGATGGGCCCTGACGCAAGGGAAAGCCAGTCATTGACCCAAAACGGGGGGACCTGGGGCTTGAACTCAGACAGTCTGACTCAGGTCTGGAAAGAGGGACAGAAAGAGACAGAGACAGAGAGAGACAGAAAATGACAGAAAAAGAGATGGAGAGAGAAACAGAGAAAGAGAGAGAGAGACAGAGAGAATGAGACAGAGACAGAGAAAGAGAGACAGAGATACAGAGAATGACAGCGAAAGAGAAACAGAGACACAGAGATGGAGGGATACAGCGACTAAGAGACAGAGACAGAGAGAGGGAGAGAGAGCCAGAGCTAGAGAGATACGGAGACAGGACTGAGAGAGCATGGCAGGCAGGGCTGACCCTGAACAGCGCAGGTTGCCTTATGAAGAGGCCCTCCTCTTGCCCCCCAGGTCCCCTTCCTAGCTGCCAACCCCAGCGTCCGCCTGGAGGAACGCCAGCGCCCAGCCCCACAGCCCTGACCCGGCCCCTCCCGGGTTGGAGGGGTCCAGGCTGCAGGGCGCTGCTGCCATCTAGTGGGAGCATGTGGTCCTGCAGGACTCAGGGTGCACCCACACGGCTCCCGGGGACACCCTCCCTGTGTGTGGGAAGGCTCACCCTTCACCCCCCACAGTCCACGGTCAAAGTAACGAGTGACCGCAGTAACTGCCGTTCCCGAGTCTAGAGGCCACTTCATGCCTGCTCTGTGCCCAGGGCCCACTGCACCGCCTCCCGCCAGGTTCGGTCGGCCTTGTGCCGGGCCCTCACGTCCACAGCTTTGAACAGTGCTGGTCAGGGGTTCCCAGACTGGCCTTAGTCTGTCCGGGTTGCTCTGATGTTTTCTCATGATTCTCTGCGGTGTGGGTTTGGGGACGATCCTACAGAGGAGAAACACTTTCCCATTGGGACACCTCAGGTTCGTGTTGCCAAAGTGACCTTGACCCCAGGGCTAGGGCCCCTCCTGTCCTTCAGAAGTGAGTCATGCCAGTCAGCCCACCACACCCAAGAGGAGGGGCTGTCACCGTCACAGGGACCCTGACTCCGGCGGGGCCTCCGGAGAGCCGCAGTGAGAACGTGGCTCTCCCCAGCAGGAGCGTCCCCCGGAGAAGTCAGTTTGGGCTGAACACGGCTCTGCCACATCCACGGAAGACCCCAGTGGGAACAGGAACAGAGCAGGTGGCTAGAGCAGGTGGCGAGAGCAGGCCGCTGGGTCTGGTGAGGATCTGAGCAGGAAGCCGTGTGGGGCTGGAGGCTAGGAACGTCTAGGACAGCTCCCGAAACCAGAGGAAGCCATGCGTCCCAGCGTGGGGACACCACTCTTTCCAGCCCTGCCCTCACCAGGCTGAAGTCGTGGAACAGCCCCCACACCCAGCATGGGTGAGGGTCTCAACCCCCCATCACTAGGCCAGGGCAGGCCCACCCTGGGTGTAGAGCACAGCTGGGCCGTGAGTCTGGGGTCAGGACTCAGTCCCCCAGGTGGCCAGGCTCCCGTGATTTCCCCCGGCGAAAGGGGATTCCTGCAGCCTGTGGTGGTCTCCTGCTAGCCCGCCCAACAAGTAGAAGTTTCTGTGAAAGTCACAGCCACTGGGCTGGTAGGGGTGAGGGTCCTCCCAGGCTGAGGGTCCTCCCGGCCCACGGAAGCACGAGGAGCAACGTCCCCTCTGTCCGCTAGGTGTCGCGCTTGGCCGCGCTGTGTGCGGGCGCCCTGGCAGCAACTCCCAGAAACCTGGAGGGACCACACGACGCCTGGAGCTGGAGCTCGGTGACAGCCCCCTCTGCGGGCACGCGCCCTGCTATGTCCGCAAGCTCTCACCGCAGCAAGCCGGCTGCTTGGCCAAGCTGGTGCCCCTGGGCTGCCCCTCCCGCCCCCGGTAACGAGGGGCTCAGACTGGAGCCCATGGAGCACCCCCACCCCACACACCCCTGGCCCCGGGGAGGGTCTCCCCGCTCATCTCCAGGCCATGCCTGCCCAGGGCCTGGGTGTTTGGGACTCAGTCTCCCAGGCGGCCAGGCTTCTGGGATCTCAGGTCTGCTGTGGGCTGCGCTCCTGCAAGCCCCTGGGGTACTCCCGGCCCCGGGAACCCCCACAGAAGCCCCGAGCCGGTGGACACAGTGTCCGCCCGCCCTCGTCTGATGCCACCCAGTGTGAGTGCAGTGACCTGGGGAGGGACGGGATCCCCCGGGGCCTGGGAGCTAGAGGCCCCAATTCTCCGTTAATCCGTGCAGTTCTGTGTGTGAAGTCGTGGACCTAGTCAGGTCCAGCAGAGCTTTGACTGGTGGTGGCCTCAGGCAATGACTCCTGCCCAGGGCCCACTGACCTTGGGGAGGAGGAAACAAAGTCTGGTTGATCTGGTCCTGGGCCCTAAGTGGCCCATCAGTCATGGAGCGCGCAGGCCGCGGACACCCATCCTGAGATGGGGCCGAGAGGGAAGGAGAGAGGCGGAAGCCGTCCTCTGCGGCCTCCCAGCCTCCCCGTGCTCCCCCGGGGGCTGCTCAGCCCCCAGGGCCTCCATCCCTCGAGGCCCAGACACTTTGGGGATCACTTTGGGGCAAAGCTGCCCCCGTGTTCCAGGGGAGCAAGCCAGGCCAGAGTACTCGGCCGACCCTCCAGGTCCGTCCTCCGGGGAAACGCACTCTGTGGCCAGACTGTGGCCGCTAGCTGGCCTCCGGAATCAGCGAGGAAGGCAGGGTCTCCGGGGTGGTCGAGTCTCGGCTCCCCACAACGCGGGGGGAGGCTCCGCAGGCCAAGCACATGTGTTGCCCTCCGGGGCTCGGTGGACGGGGCCCCTCACTGTCCCGGCTCCGAAAGGGGACAGAGGCGGTGCTGAACTGAGGCTCAGACCTATGGAACATCTGACCAGCAGACTAACTAAAGGCCTGGGGAAATGCTCTCGGGGCGTCCGGGGGCTCTGACCCCAGCCAGCCTCACTGCCTTGCTTCCTTGAACAGAGGCGTCACCAAGGGCACACTGACGGCGCAGCCTACCGCCAGGCCCGGCCAAAGATCGGCGGCACATTTGGGTCAGAAAGACAGCGTTTTGGAGAACCTGCCAGCTCTTCGGGGTTCCTGATGGGTCCGTGCATCTCACCCCTGCACACTCTGTGCCACCCACGCTTTGCACCAGCGGCCTCAAGCGGGCCGGGGCAGCGGTCACCAGCCACCAGGATCCAGCCCGAGGGACCCGGCGGCCAGGGGCTCTGCTCCCGAGAGGCCGGGGCACGCTGTCCCCAGCTTCAGATCCTTCATTGATTGGAGGAGGCACGGACTATTATGGGTCACTTCGTCGCCGTGGCAACGCCGGAGTCTGAAGCGCTGGGAGAGACCTGATTAGACCATCATGACTGTGGTGACGGGAAGTGATAGGGACAGCAAATCAATGGGTCCTGACGGCTGTGCCAAGCCAGCTGCAGGGAAGGCTCCAGGCAGGGGGTTAACAGGGTCCCAGGGGCAGCTCACGCCCGACGGGAAGCCGGTGAGGCGGCAGGACACACGGGCCTCTGCCCGTCCGTCAGACCATTGTCTGTCCAGTGACAAGCCTCCTTCGGGGGAGGGGGGGACGCTGCTGCTGCCCTCCCGGGACACTGCCCCAGCGTGACACTGTGCATCTCGGGTGGGGCCATCCTCACCGACATCCCAGTCTCCCGAAACCTCACACGCCTCGTGAGAAATCAGGAAAAAAACCCACACGTGTTATAAAATCGCCAGGGGCCCCTGAGTCCAAGACGGTCCCCCGTCCTGTTTCGGGGTCATGCTGTTACCGTCCTGTCCTCGGACGATCGTCCTTCTGGGTACGGACAGTAACACGGGCCCGTGCTGACACCGTTGTGCTCTGTGCCGCGGGTGGATAACCCGACCAGGGGTACAGTCACTCCCTGTTATACGGAAGAGCAAACGGCCCGCACGGTCGGTGAGGGCCGAGGGCAGAGGCAACTGGCCGTATGGTTGCTGACTGGGGGGATCCACGTGTGGCCGACCGGCCCGCGGTCCGACCCTCCTCAGCCCGCACTCGTGGGTGGCGTCCAGCCCCGGGCGGTACCCGTGGAAGGGAAGGGGAAGCCGTCCCCAGCTTTTGCAGCAGTGCCCAGGAGCACAGAGAGAGCTGGCCTGCTGGGGGCTCATCCTGGTCCACGTGCCCCCAGGCCCTCTGGCGGATCCTCTGCTCTCCCATTTACAGGGCAACAAATTAGGGCTCCAAACAAAGCAAGAGGGAGGAGGCCGCCCCACAGGTCTCGACGCCTAGCACAGGAGTGGCCAACTTTCTGCTGGGCTCTGGGGGTGGCGGCCCTCGGGCGGGGCCAGGGGGCTGCCCAGAGGACCCTGACCGAGGGGACTCCCCAGGACGGGAGCGAGGGGCGCATGCTCCAGCCTGGTCCTCTCCTACCACGATGGAGCCGTGACAAGTGTCCCCTGCAGATCCGGGGAGACCCATGGCCCCCGTGGGCAGCTTCCACGTCCCTTCACAAACACCTGGGCAATTTCTGGCAGTCCCGAGCGAGAGCGCAGGACGGGGGGAGCCCCGCCACACCCCTGTGGACTGTCAGTGGGGAGCCTAATAACTCACCATCAAACACCGGATACTCTTTTCTCTTTGTACCTAGTCCTGGCGGCGGTCCAACCTCTTCTCTTCCTCCTTAAGCGTCCCTACTAAACTCGTGTTTCTGAATTAGATTAGTAGATGGAGCCATCTTTCTATGTGGTCCCCCCGTGTGGTCCCTCCATGTGGTCTCCCCACATGGCCTCTCCACGTGGCCTCTCTGTGTGGCCCTCCACAGTCTGGGAGGCTGAATTCCTTACGTACCAATTCAGGGCTCCCATGAGGGCACACATGGAGGCAGCCAGACCTGAGCTGGTCGGTGCGGGGGGCGGGGGCACTGACAGAACAGTCTGGGCCCCTGGGGACTGAAGGCGCCAGGACCCAGGGCCCCAGATGTATCTCGACCTCTCCCCTTGACTCCCGTGTTTTTCAGACATGCGCACACTGTGGCTGGGACAGGACCGGAGTCCCAGCGCGGCCGGGCTGTTTGGGGTTGAGTATGCCCAGACCCCGCCCAGCCGGGGCTCCTCTCCTGCCAACAGACAAGAGGGAAGACACTGCTTGGCCCAGAGAGGTGCACACAGCCAGACGACCCAGCAATCCCTCATCACCCCAGATCTGGCTAAATCCTAAATGGGAGGATGGGTTAGACCATCTCGGGAGCTTGGGACGGGCAGCTGGGGGTCCCCAGGCAGTCGGCTCTGTGGCCTTCCTTCCCTGAGTCTCTCTCCTGGGGCTCACTCGAGAGGGACAGTCACGCCGAGCTCTGCAGTCTCCCTGAGCCGTCCTGGTGAGCACGCGGTGCCCACGGGAGTGGCCCGTGAGCCCAGCCCTGCCTGCTCCAGGCACTGCGCGGACACACATACCCACGTGGGCACGTGCACACAGGGGCAGGCGTCACAGCACTCAGTCAGGCAGACGCTGAAGCAGAGCAGGGAAATCGCGCTGCAAAGGGGACCCCGGGCAGAGTCCCCCCATACGCCAGTCCCACAGGCTTGCTGCCCATGGACAGCCCCTCCTGCCACCCCCCTCCCAGAGTCCCAGGCCCAACTTTGGCTGGTGCCACATGAACCCTGAGCTCACCCACGGCTCCAGAGGTTAGGCACTGCTGCCAGCCCCGAGGCTGGGCAGGGGCTGCGTCCACTCAGTGCCCGACTGGCCCAGAGGCAGCAGTGGCTCTAGACGGGGACCCTGGAGCTCTCAGCAAAAGGGTAAGCACGCTGGCTACCCACAGAACCGGGCAGGATGGTGCGGTGTCCCCAGGAGCTCACAAGAGTCCAAATCACCTCGGGGAAGCGTTTCCTGACTCTGCCGCCCGCTGTGGGGCCGTGGGCGCCTTACTTACCAGCTCCGTGCCTGTTTCCCACGTGCGGAATGGGGTTAAGAACAGACGTACATCTCAGGGACCTGTGGCGTTCAATGACCGGTGTGTGCACCACACTCGGAACGGGGCCGCTGTCATCACCGTGGCGGATGGACAGACCAAGGACAAAAACCCATGTAGCCAATCCATGGGGCTAAGGCACCTCCCAGAATGCCGTGGAGAGACCTCCCCCCTCAGCTGCAGCCCAGGGAAAGGCCAACAGGAGCCGTTGGGGTAGTCAAAACACGTCATCCACAGCCACGGCTGGAGGAGAGGTGGCGGCGGCCATGGCTGGAGGAGAGGCGAGGCCTCGGCCCCAGCGCCCAGGAGCAGCCTCCAGGCCCCAGGCTCTGTGCCCCCTTCACACCTAGCCAGATTTCCTCATAAAGAGAGAAAAGCTGTGACTTTGTACCAGCGCATCCTTGTCTGCAGGGCTGAGTTCCTGAGAGGAGAGAGCCAGATGGGGCTGGAGGGAAGGAGCTGGCATTGATAGACTCCAGAGTCAGACCCTGACAGGCTCAAATTGATTCTGCAGCCTGAGAAAATTAAACGCACAGGGAATTGGATTTATGCCCTGTTACGCGTAGCTGCCTCCTGGTGTCTATACCCAAAGCTGTTAGAACAGTGATCTTCAGAGATGCACGGAAATTGTGTGTGAACAGACCAGCGAGCCGTCCAGGGGGGCAGCGCGGGCTCCTTCCGTGCGAGGCGGCCCAGGTGGCAACTGCGTGGCTGACCGCGGCATGAACACCTTGCGCTACAGCTGTAATTCAATCAGCGTCTAAAAGTACGAGCAAACCCCAGGCTTGGGGTCACTCAGGCTACTGGGAGCCCCAGAGGCGGGCTCTGAGGCTGTTGGTCCCGGGGGGCTCAGGGTTTGGGGTGCGGAGGGCAGGATCGGCCTGGATCCAGGATACGCTCAGAGGAGGACCCGCCCCTTCCGCAGGACAGAGCCCACGGGGCGCTGGTGACCCGGAAGCCTCGCATGCTCGCGGGGTCAGAGCCGTGCCCCCACCCCCGCTGTCTGGCCCTGCACCCCCGCAGTTGCCCCACTGTGCCTCTCCCTGTCTCTGAGGGGCCCAGGAGTAAGCAGTTCTGAGCCTCCCCAAGGAACAGCCCCAGGACCACTGCCCCCAGACTGGGAGGGGAGAGGCAGAGCCCGGTCGTGGCGGGGGTGGAGGGTAGGGCTCGCAGTGGGGCTGCAGTAGACTCTGTCCCCGCCGTGCGTGCACACGCCCCCCCCTCCTGCTCCCCCGTGTCCAGACTCAGCCTGCAGAGGCTTTCGCTGTGCATTCCCCGGGGGGTCGGGACCCCAAGCTGACAGGCTCTCCGCCATAGCCAAAGCGGGAAACACCATGACCGGGACTTTGGAGGCTCAGAGCCGGCCACGCAGCCAGGCCTAACTTCAGGAAGCAGGGGCGCGTGTCTGGAGAAAGAGGCCAAATGATCTGCGAGCAGCTCCAGAGACTGTCGTGGTCCTGTTCCAGATCAGTGAGTCCTGCCGGCCGTGTCCCTTGTGTCGGCTGCATGGCCCCGGGGCCTGTGGCTGACGCCTGCCTGGCGGGGGCTTTCTGGGCCCACTAGGGGCACCTGCTGTCTGAAGTCCCCTCACCGAGAAGACACACCGTTTCCTCCACCCACTCGGTGCCCCCAGAATGTACGTGAGCCTGTCTTCTGGCTTGGGGCCAGGCGCGCGTCCCAGTGGGGGCACAGTCTGGGGCACGACCCACACACCCTTGGACCTGGCTAGATCTGGGGGCCTGGAGACCTGTCGGCGGTCCCAGCACTGAGGGACGCAGTATCTGCAGCATCGTTGTCCCTCCTCCCTGCTCCATGCCGGCAGCTCCCAGCTGAGTCTGGCTCCTTCTCAGAGTCTGGCCAAAGGCTGCACAGCCACAGTGGCTCACGCCCTCCTCCCCACCCCCTTCCCCCTCCCCTTCTCCCCCCCACCTCCACCCGCTGCCCCTGGGGCCCGTGGCTGGTGTCCATCCGTGGCTCTGGCCCCACCCCCTCTCTCACTGTGTGCACAGACCTTCCTCTCCATCTGCCACGTGGGCGGGCGTGCCCTGCCACTGTCCAGGGTACGCCTTGATTAGTGCCCGTGCCTGCACCAGTCAGGGTGAGCTAGGCTCCATCCCTGGACGTCAATGACTTGAGGACTGCTTCTCACTCAAGTACAGTGGGTCCTGGGGGCGCTCAGAAGCACGGTCAACACACCCCGCCACAGGTGTGGGGCCAAAAAGGCCGCGAGGCCCCCACCTCCTGGGCCCTTGGGGTTCCCTGCGCTCATGGGCCCCAGAGAGGGGACTCAGGAGGCAGGGGCCAGAGCCGGTGGCTTTTTCAGCTCTTTTTGAATTTTTTGCAAGAACAGATTCAGGCAATCTCCACTCTAACTAGTGGAGTTAAAAAATGTTTCTCGTGACTTTTTAAGGAGAAAACGGGGAAGGCAGGTTGGGAGTCGTTCGTGGCTGCAGGGTGCTCCCTCTGCACAACGGGGCGAGGGTGGAAGACGGAGGAGCCAGAGGGAGGCAGTCCCCCCAGCGGTCAGGCCTGCTGTGTCCCACCTTCTCCTTCCTTCCTGTCTCTCAGCAAAGCCTTGCGGGAACGGACATGCGGGGCAGGCCTGCGGATTGTGTCCCCCAGTGTGCTTAGGATTTCGAGTCCTCGTCCGCATCCTGTGGGACACAGAGATGGGGACCGCCTGATGCCTGCTGAGGGCCTGAGATCCCCTTCTGCAGACTGAGCTGGATTTGCCCTGTGCCCCCGTGACCCGTGTGCTCCCAGCCCTTGATCGAGGGCCTGCCGGCGAGGATCCAGGTGCTACAGATGCAGCGGGGGGGACAGGGGCGCACAGAGACAATCCCATTGTCCCCAGAGCACAAGAGGAGGGGGCGACAGAGGACAGGACAGGCGCGGACGGACCCTGTGGGTTCCAGCATGCAGGGAAAGGAAGGTGCAGGGAGGGGAAGGTTAGGCGGGTGACCTGTGGGAGGTGAGCAGCGAGCTTCTCACACCGCTCCGGGAAAAGCACCCCAGGCAGAGGTAACAGCCCGCGCCCAGGTCCGGAGACAGAAGCACATGGAAGGTGGGAAGACAGTAGCTGAGTCTGGGGCTGGAGAAGAGGGTGCTCAAGGTGGGCCACCCAGAGGGGGCTGTGGGAAAGCATCTGCTGGGCTTGGGGTGAACAGGGGCTGGGGCTGCTGGGAGGGAGTAGGGTACCCGCGTATGGTGGTTACTGCTGGTGGCAAATGACCCCGAACCTGGCAGGCGGTGTTAGGGGGCCGCGGTCCATCTGGAGGCTCCACTGGGGAAGCAGGCCCTGCCGACCTGGCCCACGGGCCCTGTGGCAGGGTTCAGCTCCTCGCTGGCCAGCAGCGGGACACTGTCCTCGGTGCCCTGTCTGTGGGCCTCTCCCGGGGCGGCTCTCAAGGGGGCGGCCACTGGCTTCATCAGACAGAACGGGAAGCAGAGCAGGAAGGAGAGACAGACCCAGCCAGTGTTTATAAGCTGACGCAGGAGTGAGGCCCATCGTGGGCACCTTGGCTGGTCATCGGTCCCACACACACGGGACGGGCACGGCCCAGACACGGGGCAGCAGTGGGTCTCCAGAGAAGAGCCTGGACTTGCGCGCATCTTAAAGGTGCTACAAACAGGATTCTTGGGCCAAGAGACCAAGAGAGGCGTCTTGGCTTTCGGCCTGGTGATGAGGCCTCGCTGACCTCAGATGAGGCCAACCAGGCCCACACGTCTGGGGTCCCTCCCCGCAGAGGAGAGAGGTGAGGAGGGGCGTGGAAAACCCCAAGACCCAGAGTCCCCGAGGGCAGAACCCGCTCAACGCCCCTAACCCTCCAGTGGCCTCTGACCTCAGGACCACAGTCCCTGAAAGTAGAAGAGTTAATCTCCACAGGAAGGGGGAGCCGCAGATGCTTGGGGGAGGTGCTGCGTGAGTCCCTAAGCCGGCTGACCCTCCCCCTTAATCCGGATTGCAGACCGAGGCCGTGGCAGGGTAGGTAAGCGGTGGTTAAGGTTAGGGACGACATCCCCACTCTCGCAGTCGCCCAGGGCAACAGTGGGTGCTGGATGCTGGAGCCTGGATCCCTGCCCACAGTGCATCCAGACGTCCAGGCGGTGGCCGCTAGCCTGCGGTGGCCGCTAGCCTGCTCCGCCCACCCCGAGAGGGAATCTGGGGCTGCGGCTGCCTGGTGTAGCGTCCGTGAAAAGCAGCCCCCAGACCGAGTGTTGAGCCCCTGGCGTGGGAGATGCGATTTTAGGGAAACTGAGCCACGGCAGCACCCTCTGTGACCTCCAGAGGCCAGAAAGAACAGAAGCAATCCTCTGTGGGAACACCAGTCCCGGAGGGACGGCCGCCCAGGGAAGCTTTCTGTCGGCGCACCTGTGTGCTCCCCGTCCCCCCTCCCCATTCTGCAGGCGGCTCCCACACCCGGCCACCTCCCCCCCGGACCCTGGTCACTCCAGGGCACTTGCACTGAGGGGGGCTAACCTGTGACGAGCCTCCTGCCCCAGAATGAAGGTCCCAGAGGCCCTTGTGTGTGAGTCACATCCCGACTCCTAAGGAGGGACTGGAGGGAGGGTGGGGGGGAGGGCATTCGGGGTCACGACAGGAGGGGGCTGAGCGCGGCGGGAAGCTCTCGGTGGGCACCGCTGAACCACATCAGGCCCTGGGGGGCACAGAGGCTGGTTAGTCCTTGTTCTCAGACACAAGCCCAGCCGCCCCACCGGCCCAGCCTGCCAGCGCCCAGCCTGGCCCCACTCTGTCCCGTAGGCCAGCGGCTAGTCATCCCTGCACCCCAGACGGATTGCAGCGCGTGCACGGTCCACTGGGGAGGGAGCTGCTGTTCGGAGGAAGGGAGTCCTCAGGGCTGTGACAGCTGGGATGGGGCCTCTCCTTGGTGGGGCCTCTTCGTTTGGGGGTCTGGGCGTTCCCAGCCCGGGGGCTCCAGAGGCTCCTGAGTTCTTCCCAACAGCTTCTGGATGACAGTGCCCCACGCAGGTGAAGCAGACGGCGAAGAAAACTGGGCCAGAGCTCGTGTGAGAAACCCCTGCGAGACCATACCTGGTCCTGGAGAAGCCACACGTGGCCCAGGTGCCCGGAACTTCCCAGGGCTCGGGCAGCGACCACCAGGTGGCAGTGTGGGGACACCCCTTGGGGCCCAGCCTCTGAGACCTGGTGGGGCCAGGCCCACTAGGGGCGGGATGCCGAGGACTGCGGCCGGTTACCCGCGCTCCGTGGGCCGTGGGTCAGCAGGCCTCCCGCTCCAGGCTTCGGGCAGCAGGAGTCAGGCCACGCCGCAGTGCATGCATTCCTGGGCCTGTGCCCCTGAGCACCCCGGGACAAAGGCCCGGCTCCACCCGGCTTTCTGCACCCCCGATGCTGGAGCCTGGAACCGCCACCGAGCTGGGAGGAGGCCCAGGCCACGTGAGAGGCCGGTGTCCTGCTGAGGCCGCAGCTGACAGCCAGCTGGCCCTCAGAGAGCTTGACCCCAAGATGCAAGCCAGAGCCTCCCCCACGCCCTGCCCAAATCCACAAACCAGGTCAGTGCCGGCGCTGCTGGGTGCTACCAAGTCTGGAACCACAGACAACAGGCGTGCGTGCTCCCCACGGCGCCCCTCGTGCACGTCCTCCACGTCTCTGCCCGTCCCACAGGACGCTTGTGTGGGGAGGATTCAGTAACTATGCATGTGAATCGTACTGGGTCACGCGGTCTTCCCCACACATGCGTGTCCTCTGGAATCTCAGAACGTGACGTTACCTGGAAAAGTGCGTTGCAGATCTCATCTGTGCAGATGAGGTCCTTCTGGATGAAAGTGGGCCCTGAGTCCAGGAGCGGGGTCTTAGGAAGGGAGGAAGCACACACACGGGGAAGGCATGGAGAGTCGCCGTGTGTCCCGGGGCGGGGGGTGTGTCTGCAGGCCAGGGAACACCAAGGCCACCTCAGCTGCCAGGAGCCAGGGACCGCCAGAGGGACACTCCTGGAGCCTCCAGAGGAACGGAGTCCTACCTACACCTTGGTTGAGGCTCTGGCCCCAGAACGGCAACCGTGACGCCCCCATGAGCACGAGAGGCCACGGGATGGTCCCTGCCCCTCGTCCTGAGCCCACGAGAACTCTGCCGCTCTGGATTCCAGGCGGGATGAAGCAACAGTAAAATCCAGCCTGCCGTTGGGTCCACCAGCTCCCAGCAGGGAGCACCCAGAAAGCCCTTTCCTCCCCAGGGGTAGGGAACTGTTCTCCCAGTAGGTTTGCACAGCACCTGAACCCGGCGACCGCCCCCCCAGGAGGATGCAAGCTCTCAACCAGCCCAGGGGTTCACACCGCCGCTCGCCAGTTCCTCAGCTGCCACACCGAGCCCATGAGCCAGCCGCGAAGCTCTGCCTGTCGGGTGGGCATCGCCCCAGACACCCCCACCGCAGGCGGGCCGGCAGCCCACCCACCCTCCTCCCTTTCCTGGGCACATGCAGGACCCTCCCTCGCCACCTGCATCTCCAGAACCAGGGCTCAGAGGCCACCCCCTTCTTCTGGAGAGACGTTGCCAAGTGGGGCCTGGGGGCTGGGCTGCAGCTGTGTCGGGGGGCTTTCCTTCCAGAGCAAGGCCTCTGAGCCTCACTTCCTCCCTGATGTTGGGAGTTGTGCCAAAGGCACTGAACGGGAGCCCCGCCTCTCGACCTGCCCCCACCTCCACAGAGCAGAGGGCCACGGTTCAGTCCGTGCCCAGACAAAGCCCGGCAGAAGCCAGGGGCCAGGCCCCCGTGCGCGTGCAGGTCCCTGTGCTCCGACAGAAAGGCCCGCCCAGGCTGGGTCTTCCAAGGTCCAAGGTCAGGGAATGTCTGTCCTGCCAACTCCCAGAGTCCCGGGCTCAGCGCATGGCTGGGCGCCACTCACCCCGCCCCCACCCCGCCCCGGCCGGGCAGGAGGGACACACACTTCACCAGCGCACTGGGGTGGGGAGGCCAGCCCCAGGGCCTGCCAGAATGCACTTGTGCCCTGCAGAGGCCTTCCTGGTAGCCCTGGCCTCCCCCACCCCCGCAGGCATCTGTCTCTGCACAGAAGGAAGCTCCGGCTGGAGGAGGAGCAAGCCCAGAAAGGGAGAGGAAGGAGAAAACCTCCAGAGAAATGGGGCACGTGCACGTTAGGGGTGCCTAACGTGCAGATCCCTGCGGGCCTGCGTCCTGCCCCAGCCCTCGTGGTGGTGAGAACAGCCCTGCTCACCAGCCTCCCTTGGGATTAACTCGGCACCCCATGCTGTCACCCCAGCAACGGGTTTGTGAATAACAGTGATTTGCCACATTTTGTGTGTTACATTGCCCACCTGCCGTCATGGCTCGAGGAGGGGCCGGGCTGGAGGGCTGAGTCATTAACTGCTGATTAACAGTCTTCTTCAAGGTAGTCACAAGCCCCCCAGCCTGGGGTGGGTGGGCCTTCCTGAGGTCCGAGGGTGGGGGCCCAGCTCTCAAGGGGTAAGGCATCCGCCGGGGGAAGGGAGGCTTCCAGGAGCTGGATCTGAGATCACGGGGCCCCTCTGCCTGCCCTCCTTCCAAGTAATGACCCGACTAAGGTAATGACCCAAGGCAGATGGGATCCAATCCTGTGGTTGGAGCATTTAAAGAGCCCTTTTTGAGGGTATCATCCCCAAGTCCCCCCACACCAAAACTGCAGGCTCTGGAGGGCTACGGCGATGGGTCCTCCCTGGAGTGGGCTGGCGCATGGTGGGTGAACACGCCCCAACTTGCGGCCAAATCCCATCTTCAGCTACCCTGCTGTTCGGGAAACACTCCAGGGCCACCTCTCTCGGACTCCCTGCCCACCGTCTCCCACACTGGCCAGCCAGTCCTGTGGGGCATCCCCCAGCCCCCGGGTCCCCAGCCTGCGCCAGCTGCAAGGAAGGAATGCTCACTGCACATTACTTTCGGGGACACGAGGCTTCCGGCTGTTGCCCGTCTGGGTGTCCCAGCTCCCCTGGGCCTCGCCTGCATGGCTGTAAACCCTGTTTGTAAGATTTCTTGACGTGGATTCTTTCCTGCTGGGTAGCCGGGGAGAGACGGCAGGAGCCCAGGTCCTCACTGAGTCCTCTCCCAGGAAACCTCGCGGGCGTCTCCTCCGCTCCGCCCAGCCCACAACACCCAAGCCACCGTCAACAGCACCCCAGATCCCAACCCAGAAGCCACCGTCATCCCTACGGCAACACCCCCGGTGCTAGAGCCACCATGTCCGGGGGGGGGGGGGCGAGCCGTGTAGTCCGCGGGACCCAGCGCACGGAAAACAGTGCCATTAATGGGCCCCGCATGGGAAGTGTCTCTTTGTTCCCCTGTCCCTGTCTGCTGTTTCCCACTTGGCATTTGATGCCATTCTCACTAAATAAAAGAGTTACAATTGCTAGCATGGATTTTGCCGTCCAGGTTGCTGTGAGGTTTGCCAGCTTTCCGTGCCCACATGGGAGAGTGTAACCCACACCCCAGGTCGCCGAAACCCCACAGTTCACTGTGCAGCTCGGCCCTGACTGGGCCTCCAGCTGTCAAAGAGAGAACGCAAGCCTGTCCGGGGACAGTCACAGGACAAAGAGGTCCTGCAAACTCGGAGCCTGACGGCTGCTGGAAAATAGCAAGGTTTTGTTTTTTTTTTAAAGATTTTATTTATCTATTCCTCTGACAGACAGAGATCACAAGTAGGCAGAGAGGCAGGCAGAGAGAGGGGGGAAGCAGGCTCCCCGCTGAGCAGATGCGGGGCTTGATCCCAGGACCCTGAGACCATGACCTGAGCCAAAGGCAGAGGCTTAACTCACTGAGCCACCCAGGCACCCCTGAAAACAGCAAGTTCTGATGGGAGCTGTGAGGCTCAGCAGGCCAGCAGGGCGGGACACAGCTGCCACCAAGGAGAGCGAGTTCCCAGAGGCCCAGAGGTGGGCCACGCCGGGCCACGCGGGGGCTTTCGCCGAGGCCACAGGGTTGCTCAGGGTGGGGAGGGCGTGGGAGGGCTGGTGGTCTGCACACAGAAGGACGCCCCTGGACAGGTTGCTTACCACCCCTGGGAATCGGCTAGTCCCGGGAAGGCCAGCCCCTCCAGGATCAGCGCGCGTCTCCCTGCTATCCTCCGTCATACAGAGAACAGAAGACACAGTGAGCATGAGGCAGATTTCTGTGGGACCCGTATGGACCCTCCCGGGAGCCCAGAGCCCAGCCCTCCCACGTGGGCCAGCCCTGGGACCTGACCATCACCAGCGCCTGCCAGCAGGGGCAGAATGGGGGGGGGTCGTCGGATGAGGCGTCCCTCCTCCCACAAGCACTCACCACCATCCACAACAGATGGGTGACCCCTAAGAAATTAAATCTCCACATTGGGACATATGTGTTTCCTGCATCAGGATGTAGCCTCCTGACCCCCACCAGCCCTGCTGGCAGCCAGGGGAGGGGCAGTGCCTCCCTGAGAAACTGTGGGGGGCACCCCGACCCCTCTGCACATGTCCAGGCCTCTGCGGGGGAGGCCAGCCAGCACCTGGCACCCCAGGAAAGGGAGCTAGTGGTCAGGAACCTGTCCCCGGGAGGGCCCTGGCCTGGGCACACCCTCCTTTGTCCCACTGAACTTCATCACAAAACAAACACCAAGACAAAATTAATCAAGTTTTCACGACTTCAACCAGGGAGCACTGAAGTCCAGCAGGATGTCTCCAAGGTGGGCTGTGTGCTGACCCCGGGGGGCGGCTTTGGAGAGATAGCTTGAGTCAACGATCCCAGGAGAGCTATGGGTCCCCACGGAGGGACCGCTGTGCAAAGACCCTGTGGTTGCAGCGGGGACAGGGTGGGGGATGCTGGGCGCTAAGAATACCACAGAGGCGACAGGTGCGTCCAAAATGCAAATCGCAGGGCAGCTGGCGGGGGGTGGGGGGTCAGGGAGAGGTGCCTCTGAGTGTCATGGGAAGGGTCACGGAAAGAGACCACCGCTGGGCAGGAGAGGGGGCTGCTGGCCGAGTGCTGGGGTGCGGGCAGGAAGCGGCCTTCCTAGGAGCAGCCGCCAGCCCTCTGCAGGGGGGACGGCCACAGGCTGCAGCAGGCTGCTCCCCGCAGGCCTGGGAAAGCCCCCCCATTCCCCGAAGAGCCTTTGCTTCTGTCTGTGAAACAGGAAGCGAGGTCTCCTGGGAGTGAGGGTGGGGGTGGGGCGGAGGCCTCGGGGGAGGGGGAGGAGAGGAGTCCTCCGTCCGGGGGCCACCTGAAGCCCAGAGGACTCCCTGGAGTTCGGCGGCCGTGAGCCTAAAGTGAGGCCGGTCAGCGCGGACGTGCGAAGCAAAGTGAGAAGAGTAACAGGGCATTTCCTTACTGCACACAGCCCCAAGACAAGCCCTTGGAAGGGACAGAGTGACCATCCTCTGGGAGCTCGCGGCCTTGCTGTGGACACTCTCCTGAGGGCAAAAGGCAATCCTAGGTTAACCTTAGCCCCCAGGGTCCTGTACGTCCACTTTAACATATAGAAATTCTTCGGAAACTTCCTTTATCTCTGTCCCCAAGATAGGTGTTGGCCATCGTCCCCCCGAGCATACGACCCCCCCGTACACGTCGGAAGGGTCTCATGGCTGAATCTTTACTAAACAGTAATAAATGACCTTTTCCCAACAACAGCTCACCCCCACAGGGTCCCGGAAACCCTGCTCCCAGATTCCCCAGAGACTCATGCTGCCCCAACCCCCTCCCAACTGGGCAACGTGTTCCCGCCCAGCGCGTTCCTGCGGGGGCCCCTCTTCCCGCCCGCGGGTCCTGTCCCTGAGCTTGAATAAAACCACCTTTTTGCACTGAGGACGGCTCAGCAATTCTTTCTCCGCCTTCGGCTCTGAACCCCAACGTTTTCTACATCAAGCCCCTCACTTACTGTCTCTGCAGTGTCTCAGCTGAAAGACACAAAGGGCAGGAAGGGTGCAGGATTTCAGCAGCGTCAGATTTTCAGCAAAGAGCGTCAGGAGTGTGAGCCACGAGACAGGCTGATGGGGCGCAGCCCGGGGGCGGGAGAGGAGGGCGGTTGGCGGTGGTGGGGCCGGGGGTCCCGGTGGGGGCTCGAGACAGGTGCCGAGGGACCAGCAGAAGCCGGGAGGATGGCCAGGCCAGCTCACACTGCCCACAAGGTCCAGTCTGGAAGAGTCCAGGGAACAAGGGAGAGGTGGCCGCTGCCCACACCAGCAGTAGAGAAACGATGGGGTTAGGGGTGTCCCCTGGGCCCTCCTAAGGCCCTCCCAGGGTCAGAGCAGGATGAGGGTAGACCCCACGCCTGCAGGCCAGTGAGTCCCAGGCTTCTGTCGACCAGATCCTAGGGCACACACAGCTGACTGTAATTCCTTCCCCATCACCTGCAAAGTTTGGGGGGGCACAAGGACCACCCTCCTTTCTGACGGTCATGTGTAATATGCATTCCCTTTGTTCCCTGTCTCCTGCGACAGGATGGGGCCACAGGCAGGGACACCCTGTGTCTGCAGAGGGCTGCTCCGTGGGCTTTGTGGAGGGGCTAAAGCCCTGGGGGACGGCCAGAGAAGCCGGGGGGGGGCGGACTCACCAGGGGACAGGCCCGCACCCCTTCTCCAGGGGACTTGCTAAAGTCCCACCTGGCCTCCCTGCTCAGTTCTGTTGTCTGGGCTCTCCTGTGGCCACATGACCCCCACTGGGATGGACACCTGTGGAGGAACCAGATGTGGGACATGCTCTCGCAGGGGCCTGTCCCACACCTGATGGGTCCGCGGGTCAGGATCCCAGGCTATAGGCAGCTGCTCCTGTGGGAGGAGCCAGCAAAGGATGGCCCCATAGTCCAGTGAGGGCCTGAATCAAAGCCACTGAGCTAGCGTCCCCAGGAGACCCTGGTAGCAGCTGCCTTCTCACCAGCTCTGCCCATGGGAGACACAGCAAGGGGCTGCCTCCAGTCAGTGAGGCCTTGCTCTCTGCGCAGCCGGCCGATGGTCGGCGGCCCATGCCAGCCCCTCTCCCTTCCCCCGCCAGGGGCAGGCCACAGCTACCAGTCCCTGGACACCCCCTCCCCTGGGCGGCCCCAGCCCTCCCGGTGCCAGGTTCCCCGGGAACCCTCAGAGGCTTCTGACTGACGTGGGACCCCAGCAGCAGCTCCCATGGGGGGGGTCCTCTAAGGCTTGTTGCCCTGAGCCCTGAGGTCACTGTGCTCCTGTCGCACAGCCAGAGTGCCAGGACCTGGTCTCGCCACAGGGGCAGCACCGGCCAGCCCTCTCCACCCAGGCCACCAGCCTCCAGCCCTAGAAACAGCCAGGAGAGGCTACTCGTGACCTCAGCCCCAGGAGAAGCATCGCCCACCAGACCCACCAGAAGACTCCGTCTCCTTGCAGTGATGCGTTACCCCACGGGCCCAGCCACCCGGCGCCCCTCCTGGGGGGTCCCCCATGCGCCTAGCGATATTCCAGGGGCAGCCGGGCATCCCCACGCGCTGCTGGCCCCAGGGGTCGGGCTGACCGAGGAGAAGCCGGGCAAGCCTGGCTGGGAGCAGCGGAATCCGGCATCAGAGGCCATGGGCTCCCCTGCGCTCAGCGGCCGAGCACGCATCCGTCAAACACTGGGCACGACCTCCAAAATTAAAACACAGCCCTCTTCTACTCAGCATGCTGCAACACTGGGCCCTCTGGGAGGGGAAACTCACATCCGGGAAGGATTTCCAAAGCGGGGTCACCTGAATGGGGACCCCTGGGCTGTGTGAGGGGCTCAGACCCCCAGCCCCGCTGCGCAGACACCACCTGGTGGGGATTACCGCAGACCACCCCGTGGAAGGCCCCCAGGAGCTGGGCCAGGGCTCACCACCCGTGGGACCCCCACCCCCAAGCCCAGTGGGCAGGGCGCAGTCTGGGCTCATCCATAGGGCCCACGGGGCACTGGGCTGAGCATACTGGCGGGCCCCAGGGCGGCCCAAGGCCCACAGAGGCCAGATGGATGGCTCTGGAGGTCAGGCCCAGGGGTCACAGGACAAGATGTCTGCAGCTGCTGGGCCTCCCAGTGGGGCTGTGGTCTCCTGCTGGTCCTTCCAGCCCCTCCCTGGAGCCCTGGGGACCCTGGGAAAGGCTTCCAAAGCTGCGCTGCTGTGGGTCTCAGGGAGCAGGTGTGGGGTACGGAGGGAGGGCCCCCAGATCTGCTCCGAGGGGTCACCCCACGCCACTCCCACCACAAGGGGCTGCTCAGCTGCGGGACGCCCCCCCTTGCCTGCGTGCCCGGGGGTATTCCTTCTTGGGTGAGGCCGGGCGTGTGCTGGGGTCTGTCGGCGCGACGGGCCCCGCTCCTCGGCCACAGAACCCATGACACGGTTCCTCCGGAACACGGGCTCTCCCTCTCCTAACGAGGTCTGGAGCGTGGACACACAGGCCACAGAGAAACAGCCGCGGCTCCTGTCCTGGAGATAGTCTCCGAACGAGACAGCAGGCTGTCCGAGGGCTCCGTACAGAGACCCAGGCGGCCGCCCACCAAAGCAGCCCCTTCCTCTTGAAGCCATGGACGCCTGTGTGTTCTCCACGTGAAAGGTGCCCTTCCTCGCTGACACGCTCAACCGTGGGCTCGTGCACCACCCGGAGGCTCCGGGCTCTGCGACCTCTGTCTCACGCGGCCTCGTCCGTGTCTCCTCATCTTACAAAGACCTCCCCACCCTAACCCCATGTGACCTCATCTTCACTAAGTGCATCTGCAAAGACCCATGTCCAAACAAGGCCATGTTCCAGACCCCTGCGGATGTGAATCTTGGGGGAACGCGAATCCACACTGCACACGGCCCGCACGGAGGGGTGGGGATCCCGGGAGAGCCAGTCCCAGCAGCCGGGCTCCCGACTGACCGGCCTCTCCCCACGCCCAGCAGCAGGAGGACCTACCTGTGATGAGCCAGGAAAGGTGGACCTGTACTTTGTGGGGCTGGGCAGCAGGTGGACACCTCGGCCTCATTACCCATCAGAAGAGAGGCTCTGTGGAAGCCTGGGAGGCCTGGGATCGGTTAACCACAGGCCCTGGACAGCTGGGCTGGGGGTGCCCCTCCCGGCCGGGCCCTGCCCCCAGGATGCAGGCCGCAGGCCCAGGTAAAGGCACGCATCTGGCCAGCCCTGGCCATCAGGGTCCCCATCCTTAGCCTGCGTGGGAGGGGTTAAGGGACCATCTGACCTGCAGTGTGAGGGGGCCCGGGGCCTCGCGCAGGCCTCCAAAGTCACTCCTGAGTACCCTGACGTTTATTCTGGGAGATGGTACATGAAGCGGCCCCCACAGCTGCTTGTCTCTCCGACCTCCCACTCTGCCAGGATGCAGACCCACACAGGACCCAGGACCCGGGAACCCCTTCCTCCCCCGCCTGCCCCTGAAGCCACTTGCCCTTCTCGGAGGAGTGTGGGTGTGGGGCCTGCAGCAAGGGCAGGTCTTCACAGGGAAGGTGGAAGAGGGAAGCCAGGACTCCCCTGGGAGCGCTGGCTGCAGACGTGGGTAGGAGCCACAGCAGCTGGCCTCCCGGGAGTGTCCGGGGACAAGCCAGAGGCTCCAGACGCATCCTGAGAGCAGAAACAGGGGTCTGGGCAGGACCGCCGGGGCGGGGGGAGCAGGGCGTCTCCAGGGGCTGCTCAGAGAGGAGGGCTGCACACTAGTGTGGGGTCTCCGCCTTTTCCCTGCCCCAGGGGCCGCGGCAGAGGCCTGAGGGCTCCCCACCCTCAGCCTGACAGCAGAACGTGGATAGACACCCCGGGCCAGAGAGCCGTTTATTTGGAATAAATGTGGATGTTGGGGTTTTATAGGTTACGGCTTTATAAGGAAAATCCTGGGTCTCTGTGTGCATGCATGAGCAGGCGTGAGCGTGTGTGTGTGTGTGTGTGTGTGTGTGTGTGTGTGTGCACGCGCGTGCGCGCGCACCCACCAGACTGGGGTGGGCCGTGAGGGCAAGGCCAGCCGGTAGCGCACCTTCCCGAGGTTCAGAATAAAGTCTACAAAAATCCCGGCCGGGTGTGGGTTGAGGCTCACCCGTGCTGGTCGCCGGCTATCCCCCCTGCACTCGGCCGCAAAGACAGCCCCGTCCCGCTGTACCCCCGCACTCAGGCCCAGTGTGACTTGGCTGTCTTCCCATCAAGGCGGGTCTACCTGCCCCGCTCCAAACCAGAGCCAGCCCTGTGTCACCCTTGACCTTTGGGATATGGTGGGGAAATGCTACATGAGCTTCAGGCCCAGAGCAACCCCCTTGTCCTTGGGGAGCCCCTCGACAGCCACCCAAGCCACAGGCCGTGAGCAGGCACGTGGCTGGGGCAGCTTCCTTCCTGGTCCCCGGCAGGGTGCCAGGGCCGGTGAGGTGGCCGCCTGGCCGACCAGCATGCGCTCACCTCACGGTGTGTCACGCACTCATCTAAGGGCTTGTCGGGGGTTGAACTGCCCCCAAAACCATGTAGCCAAGCACTAACCCGCAGCTCCTGTGAACGTCACTGTGTCTGGAAGAAGTGTTTGCTGATGTAATCAAGCTAAAGTGAGGCCTTCTGGCCACAGTAATGCCCAGAACCTATGAATATATTAGGGTTCACGGCGGGGGGGTATGAAGGCTGCTGGTGGAATTACAGCCGCTAATCAGCTGACCTTAAAACAGGATTATCCCGGATGATCGGGTGGGCCCGGGTCTCCACAAGAGCCCTTTCCTGGGGGAGGCAGAGAAGCCCAGAGATGTGGGGAAAGACACCCAGTGGGAAAACCAGTGTGTCCAGATGTTGCCCGCTGTCCCCCAAGGGCAAAATCACCCCCAGAGAGACCCCTGCCCTGGTCTGACACGTTGGCAGATGGCCACGCCGTCCACAAGCCCAGTGCCATGCGGGGTTCTGTTGCAGGAACACAGAGGGGTGCACGGTGAGGCACCCTGAGGGCCCGGGGCTGCAGGAAGCACTCCTCGCCTCCCTCTGAGGGCCCGGGAGGGCAGGGGCCCTGGGAGAGCAGACCCTCACAGAAGGGGACACAATGCCTCCCCCAGTCCCCAAGACACTCTTAGGAAAAGCTGGATGCTGGGAAACAGGGTCCCTGCAAAACCTCCTAGCAGTTCTTAGACCAGAAGTGGGTCTCGGCATCCAGAGCCCCGGTTCCAGGCCCCCCAGGATGTGGGTGCTGGCAGGAGCTCACTCCGGCCTCCACGAAGGGCTGTCTGGTGTCACGTGGTTCCTGGCCACGTGACTGGGTGCAGGAACTTGGGTTGCAGGAACTCAGCGTCAGTAACGCACCTGCTGTGTTTGCGGGTCCGCACGATCCGCAAAAGTGGGGACGACACCGATCCTAACGATAAGAACTGACCTTTCGAGCATGTACCGTGCGCTCACTCCGTGCCCACTTCACGAGGCATGTGGGTTTTCTTTGCCGCTTGACATGCCACCCCCAAGCTCAGTGGCTAGTCCACCGCACACATTTCTTCCGCTTGCAAACCTGCCGCGACCACGCGCATCTCTGCTCCAGACGCAGTCCCCTGGGCAGCTCGGCTAGGCTGAGGGCCCACTTTCAAGGTGAGTGGCTGGGGGCCGAGGGCCTCGGTTCCTCCACCATCTCCCCGTGGCCTGTCCCCACGTGGGCTGCACGGTGGTTGGCCCCAGCGTCACTTGCCGTGTAGGCCGAGGCCAAAGCCTGCGGGTTCTGGGGAAGGGGCAGGCTCCACGCGGACGGGAGGAGCACACATGGGTGGGGGTCTCTGCCGGCATCCTAGAGCCACGCTGTGCCACGCCGGGACCCTCATGCAGGGACCCTCACGCCCCTCTGACGCAGACTGTGCTCCGGGCAAGGAAACGGGGAGGCGTCGAGGTCAGTCCCTCCTCTGAGGCCATGTGCGACATGGAGCCAGGATCGGCACCCAGACCACCTGCCCCCCACAGTGGGATGGCACACGGTTGGCCCTGCCCTTGGATCTCTCTCCGGGGACCCTCGTCCACCTGCGTGATGCGCAAAGGGTGGGGCCCGTGATCCGGCGGCCACCTCTCCCTCAGCATCGGGCCTCACCCGCTGTTCTCACCCCAGAACATGTCAAAAGTCTGCCAAACACCCCGCTAGAACCCACAGGTTTCAGTGTCACTCAGGTATGGTGGGCAGGACAGCCCCAAGGACAGTGGGTCCTGCTCGCCGAGACCTGTGAAGACACCACATTAAAAGGCGAAAGAGACTTTGAAGGGATTGTTTAATGAAGGCTCTTTGGTGGGGACTGTCCCGGACTACGGGGTGGGGGTCGTGTCCCTACGAGGGTCCTCACAAGAGGGCAGTGGGAGGGTCAGTCTGGGAAGGGGACGAAGCAGCAGAAGCAGAGGGTGGGGGGGGGGGAACAAGCCCAGGATCAGGGCAGAGGCCAGAGCCGGGGGGCTGGGGTGTCTGTCCCCGGAGCCTCCAAGAGGGAGCCAGCCCACACGTGGATGGACTTCAGACATCTGACCCAGAACTGGGAGAAGCAGGGGTGCTGCTCTGAGCCATGAAGCTCGTGCTGATCAGCTGGCCAGTGGGGAAGCCGGCTGTGGGGACCGCTTCCAATCCCGATGCCCTCGAGCATCGTTTTAGGGCCTGAGAACATCTCCCGAGGCCACGTGTCCCAATGGTCCATGGGCTCCATGCCCCGTGTCCTTGGGGAAATGGGAGGCTGACTTGGTCCTCCCTTTTTCTCTGGGTCCCCAGCTTCGTCTCCCTGCCGAGCCCTGCCAGTGCTGCTGAGGTGGGGGACGCGTGGACCCCTGGGGGCCCGAGGCGCGCCCATCCTGCCTCAGGGCACATAGGGCTGTGTCTGTTCAGAGGAGCTGGGAGCCGGGCTTGCATTCCCCAGTCTGAGGGGAGCAGCTGGGATGGGAAGAAATCAGGGAGGAGAAGCCCCCAAAAGAGGCATCCGTCAGGGACATGGACCTTATCCGGAAAAAGGGCCTTTGTGATGTAATTCTGTTGTGACCCTAGATCAGGGCGGGCCCCAAATCCAGGGACAGGTGTCCTTACAGGAGACACACAGAGGGGATGGCATGGGCTGGCCAGGCAGACATGGGCCACGGCCATAGGCCGAGGACACCAGGGGCCACCAGAGGCAGCCATGGCCTGCAGCCCCTCATCTTGGACTTCCAGCCCCGGAACAGGGAGGACAGGCTCCCGGAGTCTTCAGCCCCTGGGGCATGGAGACTGGTTTCCGGTGCCTGCCGCGCTACCCAGAGAGACGGGGAGGTGGGTGGGAGGCGCTGGCCAAGTGCTGGGCAGAGGGGATGTAGGTCTGCCCCAGACGGGACGGTCCTGCAACTTCTCTGTGTGTTTGAAAGTTTTGATTAAGAAATGTTGGGGGGAACACCTGGGGGGCTCAATCGATGAAGCCTCTGCCTTCAGCTCGGGTCATGGTCTCAGGGTCCTGGATCGAGGCCCGCATTGGGCTCCCTGCTCCTCTCCTCTCCCTCTGCTGCTTCCCCTGTTCGTGCTCTCTCTCAGATAGATAAATAAATAAATCTTTTAAATAAAATAAGAACAAAAAATAAACATGTTGGGGAAACCTGAAATGTTAAGGAAATGGAACTCTCTCTCCCTACCCCCACTCACTGAACTCCGGATGGGTGTTTAAAGTCTGCCAGAAGCGCCGGCCCGTCTCCCCGGGGCCTGTCCCCCTCATTCCCTGGGCAGAGGGCACCTCGCTGCTCCCCAGGCAGGGGCTGGGGACCCCTGCCTCCTGTCCACTCTCAGCGACGCCTTCCTCTCTTGCTCCCAGACCCCAGGGTGCCCAGGCCTAGGCATGCTCCCGGCCCCGCCTGACCCCCCACGGTGTCACCCCCAGAGGCTCCAGCGTCCCTGGGGTTTTGAGGCCTTCCCAGGGGGACTCTGTCTCCCTCCACGTGTCTGGTGGATGTTCTTGGAGACAGGTGTCAGGGCCACTTCCTGTCCCAGAGGTGCCCCCAGGAAAGCCCCAAGTGGGGAGGGCTCTTGGCACCTTGGTCTCTGCTGCTGCCAGAACCCCAGACAGGTCCTGACCCTCGGCGCACCCTCCGTCCCACCTGGGGCTGAGCGGATGAATGAGTGAGTGCCGACTCCGGCCATGGCCCAGGTGGTCAACCGTGCCCGCCCCCCGCCACCCCCTCAGCCTTCCAGACAAGTCCCCACCTCAGGGAGCGCAAATACACTCCCCAGGTCACAGCTGGTGCTATCCTGGCAGAAGGGACTTGACCGAGCTCCAGCAGGAGGCTGGCCTCCAGCTGCCGCCCCCGGGGGCCCTGGGCCTCTGCCAAGGGCCTCTCTCTGTCTTCTGTTCTGTTTTCTCCTAGGTGCTGATGCCACTGAGTGAGCTTGGCCTCGCCCCCGCAGCCCCTAGCGCAGGAGGGAGACGAGGGCTCCCAGACCGCAGTTCACCCACCTCCGCCCCCGGCCCCCTGCTGGGCTCTTGTTACTCTCCTGACCACCTGGTGTTACGTGCTTCCTCCGGAGCAAAGTCCACCCCGGGCCTCCTGCGCCCCAGGGAGGTGGAGGGGCTGGGGACTGGGTGGTGCTGGGGACCAGAACCTGTACGAGGCGGGAAGGACCTTCCCCGGACCCAGCGGGAGCCAGGCGCTGCAGACACCTTGGTCTCAGACTGTGCCCACCCCCCATGGAGAGGGAATGCGTTTCTGTTGTTCAAAGCCGCCCTGGGGGGTGTTACTTTGTTACTACGGCCCCAGGAAACAAACACAGCACCCCAAACCTGCCTCCCCGACCCCGCACCCCCCACGCCAGGCAGGACCACTCCTTCCTGGTTGCTGAGGCCAGTAGGACACCCTCAAGGCCCTCCTGTGTTCCTCTGTCCCTTGTCCCTCCCTACAGGGGCACCCTCGGGCCTCACCTGCAGGTGAGTGAAGACCGCAGGTCAAAGACAGGGTCTCTGAGGGAGTGTATCGGACCTGGGGAGGATGAGAAGGGCCCATCCAACCCCACGTCAACACCCCCCATTCCCCCCCCCCGCCCCCGCCCTGCTGAGCTTGCACCCTTCCCAGCTGGCCTCCTGCTTTTGTGTATGGGAAGTGGTTCACGGCCGGAGGCTGAGCCACCGCAGACCTGCCTCTGCTCGCTGGTGGCCTGGGAAAGCCCTTGGTGTGATGCAGTCCCGGTTCTAAGGCCGGAGCCCCTGGAGCTGGTGTAATGGCCTGTCCCAGGGCAGAGAAGGTGGGACAAGATGTCCCAGCTCCGCTGTGAGCTGACCTTTCCTGCAGCTCACGCCCTCACCTGATGCAGGAGCTCCTGTTTCTCTCCCTGGCACCTGAGAGGACGCAGAGCAGGCCAGCTGTGTGCCGCTGCAGCCCAGGGCCCAGAACACAGGCACACAGCGGGCGCCCGAGCCGGGCAGGGGAAGGAGAGAGCGTGAGCACTGCACACAAAAGCAGGAGCTCGGGCCGAGCCTGGAATGAGTGCACGTGCAGCACAGCCCTTGGGCATGAGGACGGTCCACACCACGGGGTCACCACGTGCGTCCGCAGTCCCCACCCGGGCCTGAGGCACGGCAGCAGGACCCAGTGGCCACTGCCAGCAGTTAGAGGCGCTGGTCTCTGCCCCGCGGAAGGATGTTGCTGGGGCAGAACTGGCGCTGGCCACGGCCACAGCGACCCCCGTCTGCTCCCCGCTCAGACCAAGAGAGGCGCCCAGGAAAGCAGGCTGTCATTGCGGAGGGTGTGGTGGAGGGTCTGCTCCCAAGCTGAGCCTGGCCTCTGCCGGCTCCTGGGAGGGACACAGGCCCAGAGCGCCCTGTCCAGCCGGAGTGCTGGCTGCCCGGACCCGGCCATTCGGAGTCCGTGTGCAGGTCACGCTGGGGCTTCGGGCCACATGGCGTCCACCCTGGGAGGAGCTGGACACCAGCAGCCCCCACGGCCCCGTAAAGACTGGGCACCAGGCTGGGGGCCCCTGGTTGGCAAGGCCAGTGCGTGCTGTCACACGTCCGAGCTGGGGAGCCCGCTCTGTCCATGGCCCCACGGGGACCATCCCAGAGACGCGCGTTTGGGGACCCACTGCTCCTGCCCTGTGCCCTTCCCCTGGCTGATGTTAACCTGTGTCCCTTCCCTGCACTAAACCCTAGCAGTGAGCACAACAGCTCTCAGGGAGTTCAGGAGTCCTCCTAGGGGGTTGTCCAAACTGAGGGTTCTCAGGGACCTCAGACTGGCTGTGGGGGTCAGATGTCGGTGGGGGTCTCAGGAACCCCAGACTGGCCTGGGGTCAGAAGCAGGGGTCCTGTGTGCACTGGGCTCCCTCAACGTCACAGTTGGCTGCCTCTCACAGAACAACCAACACCAACTGCCCCCAGACTCACCCCTGGGCACGGTCCCTGCTCTGCAGCCCCCAGACCAGAGCAGACACGTGAATGAGCAGCCTGCATGGACGTGAGGTAGGGGAGATGCGTGGGGTGCCTTCCAGATTCCAGGAGCGCCGTCAGGCCACCGTGACAGACACAGGCTGGGGGGCGGCTGAACCCCCTCTGAACCAGCCTCCCTGCTGCCCCCCGGAAAAGCTTTCATCGTGAGCTTGAGCCACAGGTCGCCTCGGGTCACGTCCGTGCGGATGGCAGGTCTTCCCCAGGCTGCAGGCGCCTCCTGCCCCTGCTCTTTTGGGATCCCAGGTACCTGTCAGGGCCACCTCAGCCCAAGGTCTGTCCTTGACTCACGCCCCAGATCACACGGGATGCTGGACCGCCCACACATACCCCCACGTCCGGCCCAGGGCCTCCCATGGCACAGCGTCCCCACAGACACTCCTCACCTCACACAGTCCCTTCCCTCACTTCCTGATGCTGTGCCTTGCACTCTGGACCTCTGCCTGCTCTGGTCCAGCCTGCTCCCGCCCCCGTGCCCATCATCCAGCGGCCACTCCCGCCCGCTCTCCTCTGCCTCAACCCATGCTCTCCACCCCTGTCGGGGGGGCCTGGGCCCCTGTTTACACTGTAGCCTCAGCCTCTGAGCCCCGACGGTCACATCTCTG
This sequence comes from Enhydra lutris kenyoni, assembly GCF_002288905.1. NCBI lineage: Eukaryota > Metazoa > Chordata > Mammalia > Carnivora > Mustelidae > Enhydra > Enhydra lutris. The sequence goes on from NW_019154201.1 coordinate 165,640, forward strand.
ACCCAGTATTCTGTCTGACACCACGTGAGGCTGCGCAGGGCTCCATGGGCCCCTCCGAGGGCTGGCTGGCTGGAGCGGACGCCCCCATGTCCCCCACCTCAGCCTCCTCCGGCTCTGGCCACAGCGGCCCCCACGGAGCTCCCCGAAGAACACGGGGACATGCCCTGCCCAGCAGCACCTGCACCCAGAGGAAACCGGGACGGCTTCGCTGCGGCCACTCCTGCTCTACCGACAACACACAGGCTGTCACCCAAATCACCCTCTGACAGAGCCCCCGGGGGTACCCCCACAGCGGGAGTTGCCAGGAGCCAGCCCTGGAGCCCCGCAGCCCCCAGCAAGGCCCGGCGCACCCGCCCGTGTTCCTGTCACCGCAAGGCCTTCATGGGGGAAGGACTAGATTTCTCAGGTAAGTAACCCTGGTTACTAAATTCAGCAGGTGGGCTATTTGATGATGCCCACCTCTGCCTGCGGGGCAGAGACTGTCCGAGGCTGTCACACCCCAGGGACTAGACTCAGCCGGCCCAGAGCACCGCCTCCAAGGCCAAACCCCAGGACCAGCCTCACGGAAGCCACAGGCTGTGGGTTCCAGCGGCCCAGGACCAAGGGCGAAGGGTGAAGGACGAAGGACAGGCGTGGCCCCCCATCTGGCTTATCCCAGTCTCCTGTCTGGTCATCAGAGCCTCTGGCCTCACCACCATCCTGCTCTGGCCCTGGAGGTGCCAGGTCAAGGGCTCCCCACCCCGCCGCCAGCAGGAGAGAGGGCAAAGCATTCCTTCCGTGGCACCTCCGAGCCCTCGCCCGGCCTCAGCTCCTGCCGCCTGCTCCCTCCCTACATCTCTGCTCTGGCACCTGCCCCTGCCCTCCTCCACCCTGCAGGCCCCAGAGCCCCACCAGCTGTGGCTCCCACACCCCACACCCCTATCTCTGTCCATCATATCAATGACACTTCTTGGGAAACCTGTTACCGGGCACCCTAGAGTTTGCAGTGAGCATTTACAATGACTCCAGCTCTGCTCCCTGTAACCCTGGTGGGCTCCCCCACAGGGCCACACCACGTCACAGGCCCCTCCCCACTCCCCATGGGACGGCCACCCCCCCCCCCCCCCCCCCCCCCGTTCTAGTCGCTTGCTCCTTCCCAGACCAGCGTATCTGACCTCAGTCGTCCCTCTGCCCCACGGACATCTTGCTGGCGCTTTCTCCTCCCCCCGCCCCCAGGTGCCCCGTGCAGGAGGTCCCGTGGATTCCATGTCACTAACCCGTGACTGTCCCCAGCTGTAGGACATGCGCACGATTATTTGTGTCCTGCTGGTGAGGAAACTAAAACCCAGACTGCTGGTGTTTGAGGTCATTCAACCAGAAAACGTCAGGTCTGGCCTCAAAACTGCTCTGAGCCACCACACCTGTCACCCTGGGGAACCCAGGCCGGCCCTGACCCGGCCCTGCCTGCCGCTCCCTGAAGTCCCTTCCGGATGTCCCCCACCCTGTGCCCATCCTCATCAGGACGTGGGGTGTGGCCTCACCATCCTGCAGAGGCTCCCCAGTGGCTGAGATGAGCAGGCAGCTGGTCCAGCTGTTGCCATGGAAAAGCTCGGTGCACACACGGGCTGCCTGGCAGGCTGACCACCCACTCCCCCAGGATCCCCGGCAAGGCTGCTGGCCTGGTACCCAGAGTGTGCAGGCAGCAGGGAGCTACTCGAGGCCAGGAGCCTCCGCTGGGAGGGGCAGACAGCATTACCCTCCACCCCCTGCGCTTGTGGGGGCCACCATAGCCTCTCTGGGGGGGTACAGGAGCTCTCTCTCTCTCTCTGCTGCCTCCCAGCCCTTTTGCTAATGGCACCTCGGCCTGCTTTAATGAGCATCTTCCCCTATGAACACAGTCTCAGGGCCCCAATCTCCCCTTGGCCAAACCCAGGCCTGGCTAGTCAGCGTGTGCCATTCCCCAGTACCCCCCTCCTCCCAGGTCCATGAAATGGACAGGTTGGTCCAGGTACCGGCAGGTAACTTTAGTCAAACCAGTGATGCTCCTGGGTCCAGCCAGGAAATCAGGCCAACAATCAGGAGAGGTGATTGGGGCTGGCTTCTAGATGAAAGCGCATGGAAGTCAGCCCCCCGCAGCTCCATGTGCCGCGCCAGCTCACACAGTCCCGTGTTTACTCACGCTGCCCTGGCTTGGGGTTTTCACTGACGGTCCTAACTAATGTCCTTTGGCTCCTAATGTCCCTGGATCCACCCAACTTACCTGGTGTGACTTCAAACAAGTCAGTCCCCGGGGGCCTTGGTCTCCATGTCCATGGCGACAAGTGCCCAAGACACCCCCACTCTGAGTGTCCTCCATTTCTGTACCATCAGGAACCCCAAAGTCTTTCCTGGTAACATCAGCCCTTCTCCAGCTGTAGAAAAGTGTTGGGACACCCAGGAGATCCCGGAGGGCAAAACAGTGGCCTCTTTAGCAGAAGTCTGAGCCTTCGGCCCCACCGGAGCGGGGGCGGGGTGCTGTCTGCGTGCTCAGCCCGCCGAGGAGCACTCTGCGTGTCCACCCTGGTGCTCCGTCTCAGGGCCAGCCAGCTGTGTGCCCCGGAACACACGCCTTGCCTCCTCCTGACCCCACAGGGCTGCCTTCTACCAGCTGAGAAGCCTCAGGCAGGAGACTGGGCATCTGTCAGCCTGGCTGGGAGCTCTTCCCCACCTCAGTACTCCCGCCCCTGTGTGGGCATCCAGAACGGGGCTACCCCACATCTAATTCTGCCTTCCTGGAGGAAAACTCAACAAATTACCCCCAACTGCCCTCACGTCTCCACGTCATGCTAAGTGATACTCTAGGGAAGGTGAGCCTGGAGCCAACATACTGATCCTGCAGCAAAGGATTGTCCTAGCTCTGATGTTTCCAATGTGCTGCTCTGACTCTCTTCATGCAGTGATTACTCTTGCCTGACACCTGCGCTGGAGAGCCCTGTGGCCAGAGAAATCTTCCCTGCACGCTCACACTTCAGCACCTCTCACTCTGCTTTCTCTTTCAAGATGGTGATGATGGTGGTGATGGTGATGATGTTGGTGGTGATGGCGATGATGGTGGTGATGGTGATGATGTTGGTGGTGATGGCGATGATGGTGGTGATGG
>NW_019154201.1:168767-385251 GCF_002288905.1 Enhydra lutris kenyoni
AGATGATGAAGGTGATGGCGGCGGTGGTGGTGATGGTGGTGTTGGTGATGCTGGTGATGACGGTGATGGAGATAATGGCAGTGATGGCTTGGTGGTAGTGATGGTGGTGGTGGTAGCTAGGAGCCCTCACTCTAAATCACACTGTTAATGATGGTGATGGTGGTGGTGATAGTGATGGTGGTGGTGGTGGTGGTGAGGGCGATGGTGGTGATGGTGATGGTCATGGTGGTGGTGATGTTGGTGGTGGTGGTGATGGTGGTGGTGGTGGTGATGCTGGTGATGGTGGTGGTGGTGGTGGTGGTGGTGGTGGTGATGGTGGTGATGGTGGTAGTGGTGGTGGTGTTGGTGGTGGTGGTGGTGATGGTGGTGGTGGTGGTGGTGACGATGTTAATGGCTGTGGAGTTGATAGTGATGGTGCCGGTGGTGATGTAGGAGCCATATGTTTAGGTTCAAATTTTGGTTCATGAATAACAGTTATGTGACTGGCCAAGTTATTCAACTTCATGTACTTCAGTGTCCTCATTTATGAAGAGAGGATGAAAAAAGAATTGATGGGGATGGCTGGGTCATGGTCGCTGAAACATCTGCCTTCAGCTCAGGTCATGATCCCAGGGTCCTGGGATTGAGTCCCATATTGGGCTCTCTGTTCAGTGGGGAGTTTGCTTCTCCTTCTTCCTCTGCTCCTCCCGCTGCTCATGCTCTCTCCCAAAGAAATAAATAAAATCTAAAGAAAAATAAAAATAAGAAAGAATTGATGTTGTTGAGTCGTTAGTGAAATGTGCAGGTACAAATCTAGTACCTTTGCAGTTGACAAGCACTAGTAACTGCTCACTGTTACTGACATTGTTATCCTTCCCTGGGTCAGTGTTTGATCAAGTGTGGTCAAACAGCCCACGCAAGTCCAGTGAGAGTGAGCCCTGGGATTTTGGAGGGACTGTCTTGCTGGGGTCACTGCCCTGAGAAAGTGTGGTCCTGGAGATTCAGTCAAGGGACATGTTGTCGCGGCAAGAATGAGCCTGGCTAAGAACAAGGCCAACACAGAGGACAGCAGGACTGATGGAGGGAGACAGAGTCCTGGGGGCATCGTTCGAAACCCCGGGTCAAGCTATGTTCACCGTCCTAGGCTACAGCAGTGACATCTTGTCCTGTTACCGAAGCCGAGTGAGTTGAATTTGGGTCCTTCACCACGGGAAGAGCCCTGCTCGATGGCCCAGAGCTGGTGATAAGTGAAAGATGCGCCAGGCGAGCTCTGAAGATGGCGAGTGGGGTGAGGAGGAGAAGGAAGACCTGGTATTGGGGGGCAGCTTGACCATCCTCACAGCACAGTGTCCCGCCAGCCCAGGGCCACCACATACACCGACACCGGGGTCCCCTGCAGGAGTCTGGCAGCGCGAGCACTCAGGCTCTCCAGCCTGTTCGGAGTGACAGTTTTCAGACTGAATCTCTACAGGTCATCTCGGATCAGGCTGTCACAGTTTGGGGAACTCTCTGGAAGTACCTGGAGCAAGGACTAGAGGGTAACATGAGCAGACCGACAAGAACATCCCACGCAGCAGTCACCCGTGCAGAAAGGCAGGAGACAGAGGGTGGAGCACGCGGCCGCAAGGGACGAGGGAGGGTGGGGACCACGGCAGGGGAGAGGTCCTATCTGCCTGCAGGTGTCCCAGAGACCGGGCACGCGACCTCCTCCAGCCAAACAAGAGAACAGCCGCCGGACTCAGGTCGGGTCTGGAATCCGAAACAGAGACTCTGGGGTTTAGACAGGGATGGTGTCCGATGTCTCCCGGGGAGGGCTCAGCAGAGTGGGTGCTCGGGGTAACGCTGACCTGAGTTAACCCGAGACTCAGCCCTGCGTGTTCTCCGAGGGGCCGGCAAACAGGGCTCCTGTGCAGGGGTCTGGAGAGTCACGTCGCGAGGACAGGAAGCCCATGTGCGTCAGGTCCTGTCCACACACCACTGCGGAGATATCCGCCGCTGACAAATACTGGTCTGCCCTCCCTTTCCAGCCCCGGTCTCGTACCCGCGGGCCCCTAAGGCCACTCTACCATGTGTCACCTCGGGGAGCAGGCATTACAAGTCGGGGTGTTCCCTCTGGGGCTCTATGTCTCAGCTGGGGCGATGAGAGACCCTCCACGCACTAGGAACCCTAAGTGACTATGTGGAGAAGAGCCCCACCCTCTTCCCAGCATGTGGGCAAGAAATAAACCATATTGAGGGGCTGGTGACCAGAGCAGGTCACCATAGCGTCCCCTGGTCCATCACGGCAGTGGTGAGTGAGCAATGGAGTGGGAATAGCGACCAAGTGGGAACGGCACGTGGCCGCCGAGTCCCACCCCTGCGGTGCGCTCGTACCTGCCTCCTTCAGCAGGTACCCACCCTGCACCCTCCCAGGACGCCCTCCTTTTGCCTTTATCCACCTGGAGGCTGGGCATCTGGGAAAGAAGCTGACAAATACAGATGTTGTCCTGCGTCTCTCCGGGTTTCCCATAACCTTAGGTACGCTCTTGAAAGCGTACGCTCTCAGAAAGCTCAGGAAGCCGGGTACACCAAGAGCCACAGGACGTGCCTGACGGCTGCCAGGGCTGCACCCCTGGGGGCCGCTGCCTGCCCTGAGCAGGTGGTTGGTGGCATCAGCCCTGACCAAGGGCAGCCAGGAGCCTGTGGAGGAGTACCAAGCCTCAATGCACAGGTCCCATCCAGCTCTGGGGTCTGCATGGACTTTTCACCATAGTAGGGTCATCTCAGACAGCATTCTTTCAGGAAGATGTGCTTGTGGCAGAAAACTCAACACAAACTGGCTTAAGCAAAAAGGGAATGTATTGAATCATGTGTCTGTAAAGTCCCTGGGAAGCTCTGGCTTCAGGTACAGTGGGATCCAGGAGTTAAATATGTCTTCAGGAAACAGTTCCCTCTGTCTCCTTGCTCAGCTGCCCTCCACATGGGATCCATTCCCCAGTAGGTACTCCCTCCCTTGTGATGGCGAGGTGGCAGCCAGAAGTCCCTCTGCCCTGACACCTGCCTGCCCACAAAACCCGAGGGAAAGAGTGACCTTCCCTTCCAAGTGTGACTACCCATCCCTGGACTAATCACCGGGGACAGGGAAGTGGGATTTTTCCATTGGCAAAACTTAGGTGATGTGCTCACACCCGGAGCCAGAGATGGAGTCAACACCTCTGTAATTTTGCCCATTGGGTATGGGACAGAGTTACCCCAGAGAAAATCAGGGTCCCGTTACCAAAGTCAGCATGACGACATAGTGCTCACTGTCCAGCAAATAGCCACACATGCCCTCCTCTCCTGCCCACAGAGCCGCATGCTGTTCCATACGCGGCAGAAAGCCCTTGCCCACAGCAGACAGGCCCTCTTCCGCCGGCCTTACGATGAATCCCATCTGGTTTAAGGCAGTCATAGTATACCCCACCCCCACCACCACCAGATTTTCATTTTCCCAGAGACCTTTACAGCAGTTATGGCCGCGAGACTCTCTTCTGGTCAATGAGCACTCCCGGGACTGCCACCCAGTCTGCTGTCCTTCTCCGCGTGGGCCTTCGTAGTGACCCCTGATGACCGAAGCTGTAGCAGCCATGTTGTGTCTGTGAAGTACCAGGTAAGGAGAGCAAAAGCCGACGCTGTGAGCCGTGTTCTGTTTCTCAACGGTTGCATGGGTAACACGCAAGTTTCCCTGCAGGGACAGCTCGGAGTGGCTCTTACGAACTGGTAACACCACCACCTACCAATGAAGAGCCTCGTGAAGATCAGGTGAGTTTGCTTGGGGACGTGTTTGGAACACTATGCGGTAACAACAAGCTCCCAACGACGGACAGCCGTTAGTGTTGTCGCTGGCACACCGCCACACCGTGCTTCCTCTGTAGGAAACTGCTCTTGACCCCACGCTCCCCTCCAGCTACCATCCACATCGCGTTCCCCTTCTCGGACGCACTCACTGGCCTCACGTCCACAGCCCCTCAGCAGTGGCCTCGAACCCCTTCTATACTGCGGAAACTGACAAATACGAGGAGTAGGGGACCTGGAGGGCAAAGACTTGCGAAGTACTCGCCCCCACTGGCTGACCGCACGCCCTGGGGGGCCGGGTCTGCGCCTCTGGAGATCACCACCCCCTTGCTGCACACCACAGATGTTCTGAAAGTCGCCAACGCCTTGTTCCTGCAGCCTGGCCTGGCAGAGCGGAAAGGTTTCAGTCCCTGTGGGGCGGGCTCCTCGCCATCCATGCCTGAAGGCACCCAGGCCCCTCAGAGCCGCGATGCGAGGTCCCTCCCGCTGCGTCACGCATGACCCCACCTGCACCTGTCAACCAGTCCACAAAAGTGCTGAGTAACAAACAGCTGGGATCTTCCTATGTCTAAGGGTCGCCTATTCGTCTCAGCCAGACTCACGCGGGGTTGGGTGTGCCTGGGCAGTGCAGCCACCGCATGGGTCTCTGGAGTCTGGGACCAGCAGGGTCACGCCCTCCTCAAGGCCACGGCAGAGGCCCAGGACAGCAGGCAGAGACACATAGCATCTCTTGACTCTGGGCTCAGAATGGGCACACGGCTGCTTCTGACCCTCCCACAGACCCTGGCACAGCAAGACCAGGTCGGGGTCCCGGGGTAGGGTGTGGGCCTGGTGCTCACTTCTCATGGCCACAGACCACGCAGCTTGAAACAACACACACCTATTCTCTCCCGGTCCTGCAGGCCACAGGTCCCAGATCTCAGTGCAGCCAGGCTGAGCTCCCTTGGGAGGCTCTCACCGTGTTCTTCCCACTGCCTTTGACTGTAGCCGGCTGCCACTGCTGCTGTCCTCACTTCCCCCGGTGAAGACAGTCTCACGAGTCTAGTCCTACCCAAGGCCCCAATATACCTCTGAATTTCCAGGAGGGAGTAAGCAGGCTCAGGTTTGGGTTTCTGGCAACTTCAAGGAGAAGAGCCCTGTGAGTCCAGGCGCTTTGTCCCGAGGCCTCTTCTCCCTCCTGGAGGCCTGTCCTGCTGTCAGCACAGCTCAGACCAGGTCCCACATGGGGACCTCCCTGCTGTGAAAACGCCCAGAGGATCGGGCCTTCTCACAGGCCGGCCCCCTGCTCCCAGGACAGCCAGGAGGCTGGGATGCCCACGGCCCTCCCGGGAGGAGCCCTCAAACCACACCTTGCTTACATAACCCCTGCTCTGTGCCAGCGCTGAGCTGGGCCCAAGGCCGCCCTTCTGGAGCTGGCAGACGTGCTCATGAACCAGAGCGTGCACCAGGATGGTAGGAGAGGGCGCCATGGTGGGGAGGCCTCAGGTCGCCGAGGCACCATCTGTGGGCTGGGGCCCCGGAGCCGGCCTTCCACCACAGACGGACCGGGTGGTAGGGACAGCTTGCTGGGTGTGGGCACGTCTTTGGGGAGCAGAGCAGCAGCTGCGGACACGGTCGAGACAAACCCAGGCTCCTGAGCCAGCCTCTCGCCCCCTCCACCCACACGGCACAGCTATCCTGCTTCATCGGGACCAAGTGGTGGAAGGAGACGGGCAGGAGCCCCTGGGCAGCAGGCCTGGAGGCGCCCACGCCGGCGTGGGGTCGGGGGACCATGCGTCCTAACTCTGTGTGCAACCGCGGCAGACCCGGGTGCCTTGCAGGCCCTCCGGAGAAACCTGGTCCTGCATCCACTCCTGCCTGCCCGAGCACGCATCAGCCCCCCAGGCGTGCACCCTCTCAGCGTGAGGCCACCAACCAGCCTCTGGGAAGACGTGACATCAGAGCCGGGGTGCTGATGTCAGCACCAGAGCCAGATGCTGATGAAGAGCGAGGGTGTGGACAGATGGGGGCAGGACGTGGGTAGCCCCCAGGGCAGGTGCCCGCTCAGGAACCAAGGAGCAGGAATCAGGGGAAGGGGCACATCTGGGATGGGAGCCCCCCGACTATCAATGTTGTGGACACTGTCCCGAAGACATTGTAATTCTAGGAATAGGCTGTGCCCAATGGGAATATAGTCCCCAAATGCTCACTTCCTCTCCGTCCAGAACCACACTCATCTCCTGTTGTGGGAGCCTGTAGGGCCAGCCCCCCAACCCGCCCCAGGGGCAGGCATCAGCTTCCTACCCTACCTATGATGGTCGTGGCCACCTGACTTGCCTTGCTGCATGTAAACAGACAAGATGCAAAGGCCTACAGCATAGACTTTGATCGTGCCCGTGTGGTTCGGCTTGGCCCTCTGAGTCTTGTACGGAGAATACCCCAGGGAGCTCACCTCTTGCCACCTGGGTCCCAGAAAGAGACCTGAACCTGACTCACAGTCTGGAGCAGAGCCCCTCCGGTCAACCTACAGCCCTGGGAGCCAGAAAAACAAAGTTGGCATTTTAAGTCACGGAGATTCTGCGGACTGCCGCTTAGACAGCATTAGCCCAGCGGGAGCTGACATCCCTGCCCATTCCTTGGCTAGGGGTAGGGGGGTATCCACGGAAGTAGTCTAAGTATCCAGAAGGCCCTGAAGTGCTCTTACCAGAAGGAGGTGGGATGGACGGCAGAGCGCACGGAGGAGCTGACCTCTGGCTCCTAGATGCGGCACCGGGGCTGGCCTGCTGGCCGGCACTCTTCTCCTGGCTTTCGCAAGCAAAAAGCAAGTCTGAACCCCAAAGGAGCAGCCGGCCCTGCTGATTTATAGGGCCTGAATCCAATCTGTGAGAGCAAATTGAATTTTGAATAGAATTTCATGTCAATTAACTTTGCTCAGAGTCTTAGAGAAGAACAGTGACTCTCTAAAGGAAAACCGAGTGGTGAAGATTGATGGGGCTGACCGGCCATCCTGGAAGCGACTAATTATCGGCCAAGCAGGGGAAGGCCCTGTGCTGGGCAAGGCGACCAGGTGAGGGCTGGGCTTCCAGCCGCAGCGAGGGCCCAGGGCAGGCTGGGGGTGGAGAGAGGTTTTCTCTCTGGTGGGCTTCCCGTCTGCAGACAGGGACCCCCTGCCCTTACTGCATCTGATGGTCCCACCTGGTGGGAAGGAAGGTCCTCAGCAACAGGATGAAGGGGCAGGAGAGACCTGGGCTAGCCGCAGGCATAGAGCCAAGCCCCAGGGGCCTGGGAGAGAGCTAGTGAGGCGCCCTGAACTAGGGCAACAAGAAGAGGGAGGATTTCATTGTCCACAAGAGGCAGGCCCTAAGGTGGGGGAAGCACGCGGGGGAGGGGTGGGATCCCATGCTCAGGGACACCGGTGGCCACAGAGGGGGCACGCACCTGTAAGCCCTACTGTGTGCCATGTGCTGTCGTGGTTCCGGACACCGTGGTCCCCAAAGTGCAGTCCCCAGACCTGCAGTCCCTTCGTTGGACATGCAAATTTTCAGGCCCCAGATGAATGGGAAACTCTGGGGCAGGCCCAGAGATGCAGGCCAAGGAAACTCCCAGTCCCACGTGACCGACAGTTTCAGAGCTGGAGAACTCCCTGAACCTTCAGACCACCCACTGCGGGGAGCGGAGACAGCACCTCCAGCCCTGTTTTGGAGCAGGGACCCCGAGGCAAAGAAAGAAGCGGGATCCATTGCCCTAATCTTGTGGGAGGAAGCTGGGGACGGACAGTCTGGCTCTGTGACTGCCCTGCCCAGCACACATTGTTCTAGGAGGTGGGGGGAGGGGAGACAGGAAAGGGCCCAAGGGAAGCCCCAGGCTGGGTGTAGGGCGGGTCTCTGCACCCTACAGAGCAGGTATGGAGCCTGGAAGCTGCCCTCAGAACAGGCCTTGGACCCAAGGGCCTGTACCCAAATGAAATCTTGAAATATTATCCTGGGGCACCCTCCAATGCCCACATTTTCAGGCCTTCTGTCCTCAGGTGGGAATGAAGATAGCGGGAATACAGAGGGACCGGTCTGAATCCGTTTCTGTCTTCCTAACGAGGTTCTTACAACTCAAAAGAGATGATGCTGAAGGAGTCAGAGTTTTCCTAACAAAACCTGGAATGGGAAGAGGCAGAGGGGAACCCTGGCCCCACCCTGGGAAGGCTAGGAGAGGGTTGGGGAGGGCTGGAACAGAGAGAGCCTCATGGGGCCGGGATGGACTGAAGGCTAACAGTTCTGGGACCTGAGAGCCCCAACCCTGTGTCTGAAAGCTTGTCGAGTTGCCTTTCCAATGATCATCAGTGGCAGCCCTGGCAACGGGCACCCAGACTACCCACCTCCTTGCCCCCCCACCCCCGCACACACACTGGGGCCCTAGGCCCTCCAAGGGGCAGAGTGATACAAACTGAAAGCCCAAGTCCCTATATGGGGGGTACAGTGGACCATTCTCCCAGCATTGCCCAGGGCAGCACTTCCTCAGTGAGCAAGGGAGCACCTTCCAGAGCTCATCTATTGTGTTCCCTTCAGTTTCCACATAGTCTAGCAAATGTTACCCTGCCTCAGTGCCTTTGCATGGGCTGTGCTCTCTGCAGGGAAACATGGTTTCCTGGTCCTGTGCACTGCCAGCTCCTTCTCATCCTGCAGCTCTCAGCTCAGATCTGCACTCAGAGGCATTCTGGGACCCCTCCCTTCAGTTAGCTTCCTGTTATCATTAGATACTATGTTATCTGGCTCCACAGTCACCGTCACATTCTCTCCCACTTCCAAAAGGGCTGTGTCCTCACTACAGCCTCACGAACAGTGCCTGGACCTAGTGCACTTGCTAAGTGTGAGTTGAGGGAGGAAAACAGCTTCTCCCCACCTGAGTGTCCCTCCTTCCCCCAGGTGGTCCCCTGTTGAGGAAAGAGGAAGTTCACCATTATATCGAGCTTTCAACTCTCCAGCGCCCCTTCCCATCAGTTCCTGCTCTCCAGTAACACTCGGTGGGGAGTAACCCCTACAGCAGAACCTGCTGTCTCAATGTGAACCAGGCAGCCCTGGGGCCTCAGTGAGGGTGCATTCTGGGGTCTGCAGCTCTGGTCTCAGGAGGGCTGCCTTACTCTAAAATCTGAGCAACCTGATCTGGGAGAGGGATGGGGGAGCGCAGCGCCTAGAACTGCAGCGGGGAGGCGGCAGTGGAGAGCTCCCGGAGCTGAGAGCCTGCAGCCGACCGCCTGCCTGAGAGGGGCAGGGGGCCACACGGAAACAGTGGGTGCCCTGCTGGTTTTGGGTAGTGGGAGGCCGGGAAACTTGCCCCGGCCTTCACTCGCTCCCTCTCCGGCAAGGGGCAGTCCGTCCCCCTTCTGCACACATCCGACGGGGACAGGACTTGCAGTGCCTGGGAGAACTCCCCCAGCAAGTCCCCACCCCCACCCCAGGCCCCAGCTCGGGTGGGACGGTGAGCTTGCCCCTCGGCCCACGTGTCGGGTTTGGCTGGAGCAGCCCCCCACCACTTTTCGTGGTGAGGCCGAGGTGAGAAGGGCAGACACCCCTGGACCCTGTGCCATCCACGTGAGGGGACCCCGGCCCAGGTGCCGGCAGAGCCAGGGGAAGAGGCGCGGCCTTCCAGTCCCTCCTTGGGGGGCGGAGCCTGCAGGAATTGGGGCGGAGCTCGGCGGAGGACAGCGCGCACGGGGCGGGGACCGGGGCGGGGTCTCCTCAGCCGGAGGCGGGGCGGGGCCGGCTGGGGCGGGGCCTGGGTGCGGTCGGGGCGGGGCCGGGGCGGGGCTGGCGCCGGACTCGGCTGGAGCGCCCACTTCCTCTTGCGCTGGCTGCCGGGCGGAAGTACGTCAGTTGTTATCTGCTCCGGGCGCCGCCGCCGCCTCAGCCTCAGCTTCAGCCTCAGCGTCAGCCTGAACCTCAGCCTCACGAGCCGCGGCGCCTCAGCCCGGGACCCGCCCCGCCCGCGCTCCGCCCGCCGCCGCCGCCCCGCCGCGCATGAGGCGCGCCCCCGGGGCCGCGGCCCGGGGCCGCTAAGCGCCGGCCGCCCCGCCGATGCGCGCGGCCGCCCGCGCCGGGGCTCCCAGGCCGCGCCGGGCCCGGGGCTGAGGGACCCCGCGCGGCATGCCCGGCCCGGCCTGCCGCCCGCCGCCGCCCAGGGCCCGAGCCCGCGCGGCCCGCACCGAGCCCGGCGGCGCCGCGTAGCGCAGCGGCAGCGGCAGCGGCAGCGCGGGAGCCCGAACGGCGCGGCTGCAAGGTCACCGCGCACCATGGAGGCCAAGGTCCGCCAGAGCCGGCGCTCGCGCGCGCAGCGGGACCGCGGCCGGCGCCGGGAGGCGGCCCGCGACGCCCGCGACCAGAGCGCGTCGTCGGGCGACGAGACCGAGCCCGGGCCTGGCAAGGAGAACGCGGGCCTGCCCCGCGCGCCCCCGCCCCGCGCCGCCGCCGTGCGCCCCCCGCGCCGCCGCCGCCGCGAGTCCAGCTCGCAGGAGGAGGAGGTCATCGACGGCTTCGCCATCGCCAGCTTCAGCACGCTCGAGGCCTTGGAGGTAGGTGGGGCGGCGGGCGAGGCGCTCCCGGGGCGGCGGCACACCCACCCTTAGGGCTGCCGGGCCGCGTGGGCCCCGCGCGCGGCTCAGGTCGCTGCTAGGGGGCCGGGCAGGCTGCGGGGGGGCGCCGGCGGGTGCGTCTGGCGCGGCTGGGGAGAAAAGGTTCGGAACGGCACTGTCCGGCCGAACGCCGCCGGGTCGCGCGCGCCTCTTCTTCAGCTGTTTTCCTTTTTCAAAATACCGCTTGTCTGGGCTCGGGACGTGCCGGGGTGAGCACTGCCGGTCCTGTGAAGGCGGTGGCGGAGGGGGTGCTTCGAGACTCTTTCCGCTCCTCTCCTGCTCCGGTTTCTGTTCAGACGGAGACAGGCGGGGGGATTTCTGAGACCCCTGTCCTGACTGCTGCTTCACTGGCTGGTTAGTAGGACGGCAGAAAAACAAAAACCCCAAAAAACCAAAAACGTTTGTCTGGCTGAGTTGTCCGGGCAACGTTTGCTCAGCAAAGGCGGCCCCTCTTGGGCGAACCCAGGTGAGTCGAGAAGGGATGAGTACTGACTGTCGGGTTTGGCCAGTGCGGTCTCCCAGGACTGGGTAGAAGTCGGACCCCACAGTCCCGCCAGCCCAGCCAGCCCCCACCCGGCACCCTCCAGGGGCCCGTTGCAGCACTTACTAGGGGCCGCCGGCTTCCGCTGGGTTGGGGTCCCAGAGATTGCCTAGTTAACAGCCCCCCTTCGTTTTTCTGGGGCTCGGGAGCCAGTGGCCTGGGATCCCCAGTCGCAGGCTGAGCTTTGGGGAGAGGTGCCTGCTGGGAGCCCTCCCTGAGGTGGGCCCGGTCTGTGGAGGGCCTCAGGATCAGGTACTGGCAGCCGGGGGACATGGCTCTGGGACAGGTGTGCTGCTTTCTGTCTGGGCAGGTGGATCATGCATGGAGGTGGGGCACTTACGTCGACCACATGGCCCCCACCCCCACCCCGGTCCTCTTTGTGTGCAGCGGGGGCCCTGGATGGCTCCTGGATCGAGGGGTCCCCAGCTCAGACACTCTGGCGGGGGTGGCACGTGCCACAGCTCTGAATGGGAAGGGGTGGCCAAGTTCAGCGCCACAGCTTCGGAGTGTGGCTCCCCCGGCCACGCTCCAGGTGCGAGCCTGCCCCGCCAGGTGCGCAAGAGACAGCCTGACTGTGGTCTCCGGGGCCCTGCACGTTGGCCTCTCACGCAGGCACGCTGGCCCCTCGGAGGTTCTGCTGCCTCGGCCCTTTGGTCCCAGGTTGTTTGGAGCCTCGAGTCTCAGTACAGACACTGCTCACGCCCTCCCCAGTGACCTCGCCACCCACACCCTGCCCGTCTTCCACTTTCCTTCCTGTCCGTGACCACTCTCGGAAGCCATCTAGGGAGGGACTCTTCTCTGACCCTCTCCCCACCCGAACTTGTAAGCTGGAAGAGAGCAGGCACCACGTCTGGCTCGTGTGTTCTCTGTGACGGTCCCCGCGCCCATACGTGTTTGTGGAGGGAACACGTGGGAGGAGAACGGCTGTTGAGGAGGCTTGTGCCAGAAGTCCGGCTGCACCCCTGCTGAAATGAGCCCGCAGCAGCCTTGACCGCACCCCTCCGGCATCGGGGACCCTCCGTGCAGCCTTGGGCGTGGGGGCCTCTGCCGGTCCAGCCGTGGACTGGGTCTGCCGGCTGCTCGGTGTTCACCCAGCCACGGCACCATTGTGCCTTTTCCTGCCCTGCTGAGCCAGGGAGGACCCGCCTGCCTTGGAAAGTACGGGGCTTCTGCACAAGTCCGGGCTTCCAGTTTGGTTCCCTCGTTCGGGCTCACTTCTTGCTGAAGCGTAGTAGTTCTCTGCAGAGTTCGGTAATCCATCAGGACACCGAGTGGCCGCACACAGGGAGCCCGTACCTGACCAGGCACAGTTCTGAGTCTGCGTGTCCTCAGACTGCACTGTACAGATGGGGACACCGGGGCCCCGTGCCGCGAACCTCGAGCCCCCCACCCAGTGTCAGAGCTCTGCCAGGGCTGCGTGGCACAGGGGTGTGCGCCGCTGTCACCCCTGGGGCATAAACACACAAATGTCAGGTGACTTGCTCAGGAGGTTGGAGAGTGCGGGAGTCCAAGAGTTCTCCTTTTCTTTATCCTGAGGATGCAGCCTCCCCCACCCCCCATGCCCCAGGCAGGTCCCTAACCCCACCCTTCCTCCCTGCGCACCTGTGTTTGCCGGGAAGAAGGATGAGTCCCTGCCTCTGGTGTCTAAGAGGATCACAGGCCACTTGTGTGAAATGCTGGGGACATACACATGTGACGTGGTGGTGTCAGCTGAGGAGAGGGCTCCCGGTCTGGCGGGGCTCACAGTGTGTCCAAGGCCTGGGCGTGGAGGTGGATGGTGGGAGCTCGCGGTCTGAGCTGAGGGCATGCAGAGGCTATGGGCTGGGCAGGGTTGCCCATCTCGGCCCTGGTCCTCCGTCAGCATTCCGATTCTGTTCAGCAGGGTGGGAGCAGGTGGCAGCGGGGCAGGGGTCTTGTGGTTTGGTGGGGACAGGGGCTGTCTTTCTCTCTCTGACCAGGAATGTTAGGGACAGGTGGATGTTTCTTGCTGTCCTGGTTCCTGTGACATCTCTGCCTGCAGAGGTGATGAGAAGGCCCTTGGGGGACAGGCCAGGACAGAACTAAGGTCCTCCCCCCCCCCCCCCCCCTAATGGCAAAGGGAACCGTTAGGCCACAGTGTGAGCCCCTGAGTCTCCCGGGAGATCCACTTTGTAGGCAGACCTACTGTGTGCCCCCCAGCCTTTCCGTCAGGGCTGCCCGCACGCCTGGGCACCAGCGCTTCCCCTTGACGCTCTCTGTGTGCTGCCTACTTGTGAGCACGTGTGCCGCACGCACCCGCTGGAAACCGCGCTTCTGGTTTGGCATCTGTGTGGTTCTCGCTGACTTGTCTCAGAACAGCGAGACGCCTTCAGCTGGTTCGAAGATCAACATCAGTGAACCGGTTTTCAGTGCCGGCCGTGACCTCCTGCGGTAACTACCCTGGCCAGCTTCTGGGCTTTCCACAGTATGTTGTGCGGGTAGAACCACACGGGCCCTAGTGGCCTATCTCGCCTTTTTTTGCTAGAAAGAAAGGGTTACCCACCATGTCTCTGCACGGGTCTAGGAGACGTGTATCCAGGAGTGGAAAACGAAAAGGCAAACGCCCCAAGTTTTATTGTGGTAACCGGTGACTTCGTGTCTGTAATTCTGTTTCTCACGCCGATCACCACATGTTAACTCAGATAACCCGTAAAATGGACACCTAAACCCAGACACGACCTGCTGCACACCGCTGTGCTTGGGACACCAGGCCGGGCCTCCCTGTGGCCACATCAGCAGGTGAATGGCCGTGTAGGCTCGTGCTCTTGGCCTGCCGCCCAGCTCCCAGCTTCGGGTGGCGTCGGGGGCGCACTATGCTTCTCTGCTGGAAGTAACTCAGTTCTCCCCGGGCTTAGGACGCTGCGGCTGGGGCTGTGCGTCCCAAAGCAGGCACTGGAGGCTCTTTGCATTCTGATGGGTGGTGGCCCTGCAGGGGGGCAGAACTCCCTCGGCCTGTGCAGAGGGCTCAGTGGTAGTGGTTCTGAAGCTGGTGTTCGGTGCCCCCTGGGCAAGGGGCACACGATCAGGCTAGGTCTGCTTGCTAAGGGCCAGGAGTGTGGGGGGCCAGGATGTGGCCCCACTGCCCATGTGCTGAAGCCCACACCATGGGTCCCGCTTGTGGGGGCCTTGATCTGGGGGGGCTGCATGTGTGCCCGGCCCAGCCCTCCAAGGAGAAGGACAGAGGAGAGTCGGTGCTGAGAGGAGCTGTCAGCTGGGAGCGACCACGCCCACTGGCCAGAGCACCTCCAGGCTGCCCCCTGCTCTCCACTTGGGGATACTGAGGCCCGGAGAGCAGGAACACTTTGCCTGCAGTCATGGAACGGAGGTAGGGCACCGAACCTGGAGCTTGCCTACGCCTGCATTCGTCTGCTCCCCTGTTCCTCCTGAGGGCTGCCATGGGGGAGGGGCTGCTCCCTCCAAGGGGGACCCCGCATTCCTGTTGGTAAGCACAACGCCATTGCATAGCCTCCCCCGCCCGTGTGGATGTGGGCTCCCTGGCCTGGGCAGACAGGTGGGGGCGGGGTGGGAGCCTGGCCTGGGCTCTCCAGTTGTGTGGGTCGGTGTCTGCTGTGAGAAGGCATGTGGTTGGAGCAGTGGTGACATTGACAGCCGCTGAGGGCACCGTCCTCACGCACCCACTTGGTAGATGAGGAAACTGAAGGGGGGGCAAAGTTCTCATCTGGAATCCGCCCACCACGGTGCCAGATAACAGGGATCTGGTGAGTCTTCACCCAGACTCGGGTCGCATCTTCGGGACATGTCTGAGCTTGAGTAGAGCGGCCAGCGGTCTCCCTAGCATCTGAATGGACGGCCTTTCCTGGGCGGCCCTGGGCCAGCTGCCTGACCTCTGGGGAAGGGCTGCCCTCTGAGCCTGGCCGGCATCGCAGATGGTCTGCAGGGCCTGCGGCTACGCACAGGCTGCTCTGTCACTGCCCACCTGTCACGGGCGGCGGGGCCATGGCCTAAAGGCTCACACACTATGGCACAGCGCAGTGGAGGTGTCCCTGGGCCTCCTGGCCAGCCTGTTGTCCCTGCCCGGCCCTGGGTACAGCTGAGGGTCTGGAGCTCCTGGCCAGTGGGCAGGGGCTGTTTCCTGGCCTCTGTCACCCCAGCCCACTGCCCTGCTTCTCTCTGGCTGGGGCTCACATACACAGCATTTGTAGCTTGTGGGTCTCAGTTTCTCTGTCCTGCCCACACTGAACCCCAGCATCTGTGAGCACGGCGTGGGACTGATGGCGGCAAAGGTGGGGGCCCCGTGTCCCCCGCGTGCACCCCTCTGAGCCCATACAGGCTGCCCGCACCTCACTGTGGGTGCCGTGGGCCTCATCTGCCAGAGGGTTGGCTTTACCCAGCATGGGCAGCGGGGGTCATGGGGGCACCCCTGCGACAGACAACAGCCCTCCGTCCCCCTGCCCCGCTCGGAGTTTCTAGCCAGAGTCTCAGGTCCACCGCAAGTGCAGGTGTGTGTGCACATGGGTTCACATGTATGCGCTGTGTCCTCGCTGGCATACGTGTGTAACTGTGCGTCTGTGCTCCAAACCCCACCTGGGGCAGCAGCTCTGTGACCTGGACAGAGCAGAGGACAGGCCTCCGTGTGACCCCTTGGTCACACATGGTGAAACCGCATTCCTGGAGCTTGAGCATAGGGCCTCATGTCCTCTCTCCGTTGTTCTGGGCCTGCTGCGGGACAGTCACCCTGCCCCCCCCCCACACCAGAGCACATAGCAAACACTCAGGAGTTCACAAGACTCGTCCTGTCCCCACCATCCCCTTAGCTCTTCCAGCCTGTCTCTGCCGTGGCCTCCTTCATGCCCTACCACAGTCCCTCGGTCCTGTAGCTCCCGCCACATTGAGCCCCCCCACTACCCCCCTGCTGGAGAATCCTCAGACATACACAGGGGCACGCTTCTGGCCCTGGCCGACTGCTCTTCCCCTGCCCAGAAGATCCTTTCCCCAAGTGTCAGGTGACTCAACTGTCTGGTCATAAACTCCCCCTTCCCCGGCACGGAGCCTTCAGCCCTGTGTCTGGGCCACCCCTGACCCGTTCCAGCTTATTCTCTGTTCCTTGTCCCTCCCACGAGGACTCAGGCGGTGTCGTTCCCTCGTGGACGTCTCCCCACCAGAACCTCCTTGCACACATGCTTGTTTCCAGGGAGCAGCTCGGAGACCTGGGGCTGGGGCAGGGGGTCTGCCGTGCGGTGCTGCTCACCTGATACCTGGAGAGGCAGCTGTTCTCAGCTGTGGCACCAGGCGGAGGGTCTGCGCGGTTGTCTCACGTGCCTCGGTCACTCTGTTTTCTGATTGGCTGCCGCCGCGCTCCTACCTGGGCACCAGCAGGTTCCCTTGTCCGTTCCAATGCTTGCCCAGTGGAGTGTCTAAGGTTTCCCGTTGGCCGCTGTGGGGTCCGCTGGGAACATAGCCCCGTCGCCGCTCATCTCTTTTCCTGTCCTGTGGCCTCTCAGCACCTCCATGGCATCCTTTCCTGTGGGCTCCTCCTGCTTCCCCCGACTCAGCACGGCTGTGTGCCACCTTCCATGTGGCCGTGGTGTCTTGCCTGGGAAGTGTCTGGACTAGAGCAGAAGTGAGCAGTGGGCCTGACGCGCCCTCTTTGATGGTTGTCATTGTTCTCTGGAGCCAGTGAGGTCAGGCTGTCCCTGAATGCCAGGCAATGGGGGCAGTCTGGTGTGAGCTTGTATCTGGGTTTTTAGCACCACGTTCTTAGATACATTGGCCTGAGACTGTCTTGTGTCTGCGGCATCTTCTCTCGTGTTCTGGAGCGGTCCGAACAGCTCGGGAATCAGCGGCTCCTCTCCACACTTGCGGCCCCAGTGTTCCAGCCGCATTTGCTGGTGGCCAGTTAGAGACCCGAGTCAGCTCAGGGTGTGGTGGGGGGGCAGGTACTGAGTAAAGGATCCAGGGACCCAGCTTGCTGGAAATAGGGTCAGCAGGGCGCCCCCCCCCACCCCAGAGCAGGCCGGCCGGGGGCACTTGCTGCTGAGCAGGACCGCCTGTGAGCTGGCAGGTGGTGAGGCCTTAGGCCCTGTCCCCCTGTGTTCTGTTCAGGTGGGCAGTGGCTGCGGTCTGGAGGAAGGACACTGGAGGCCGGACATCACCCTCACTGTGGGCTTGGCTGTGTCATGTTCTCGGGGCAGCCCAAGTGCCAGCAACTGCACAGTGACCTGGCAGTGCGCCTGCTGGGAGCCACTGTCATCCTGGCCTTGACCCCTGTGGTTCACGTGCTCTGCATGGAGCTTCCAGAGGTGGGGGCCATGGTCAGCCCCATTAGGGAAACTGGAGAGGCGGCCGAGGCACCAGGCTTTTGCTAATTGCCGAGGGTGGAGTGGTTGGTCGGCCCGGCCACAGCCACACCACCCAGGCTGTGGTCACCCACCCATGCACTCTGCCAAGAGCCCCTTGTGCAGCTTCCCATGAGGCCTCCCGGAAGTCTGGGCAGCCAGACCATGTCCCAGTCAGAGCTCTCCAACACTGGGTTAGATAAACCGAGCCGTGGCTTCCTTCACTCAGCCTGTGGCAGCCCCCTATCACCTGGACCCTTGGTCCGGATGGTTTCTTCTTGTCTCTTGTTCACTGGGGCCCAGGCTGTGGTTGCTGCGGGACATGCCAGGCTCACATGTGGGGCTATAGGCCTCTGGAGGGGACCGCTGGCCAGCAGGGGGTGTTTGGATCCATTCTTCCCATCCTGATTCTCTGAGCCTTTATTGAGCACCTACTGTGTGCCAGTCTTTATACCAGCTACTGGGTCGGCTCCAGACAGGACGCAGATAGGTAACCAGAGCGGTGAGTGAGTGCCTGCAAAGAAATTGGGGGCTCGGGAGGAGGCTGCGTAGGCCTGGCAGGTGCTAGCAAGGCGCCCGGCAGGGCGGGGCGGGACATCCACCTGGGATGCCTGGAGAGGGTCGGTGAGGTGGCCAGGCGGGGGCCCCAAGGGCACCCGAGGCGCTTTCTCCTTTGGGAGCCAGAATCTGAAACCCACATGGAATTGAGTGCTTTGGGGACTTTGGACAAATGTAGTGTCTGGTTCCAGTTCCATGTGGAGACTGTTCTGGCGCCCTGATTTGCCCGAGGAGCTAAAGAAAGAAAACTCGCCAACGAGTTACCAGCCTTATTCAGCTCCCCAGGACTGTGTGTACCAGGCTTCTGTTGGAAGCTGCTTGTGGGGGAGAGCTGATTCCGGAACCTGGTACCCAGCCCGGCATGTAGACCACCCCTGCCTGTCTTTCCAGCGGCAGTCAGTGTGTGTGCACACGTGTGGGGTCGGGGGCGACCAGGCTGGCCTGCTGGGGCACGTCCATGTCCTCCCCCCGCCCCCCACCTGTCTGCCCAGCTCATGCTCTGCCTAGTGAGGCATCTGCGTGCCGCCAGCTCTGCTTCCGCCTGGGAGCAGCTGTTTGGGTGGGTGCTGCTCCCTGGACGCCCCACAGGTGGCAGGCCGGGAGCCACGTACATGCCGAGGCGACTGCAGGCGCCTTTGGGGCCCAGCCGAGGGAGGGTTCTCCGCTGAGAGCAGGGAGTGAGCAGCAGGTGCTGAGGGCCGAGCCCCCGTCCATGCCGGGCACGTGAGTGGCTCTGCTAGAGGGCCGCCACGCGTACCCCTCTGCCAGGGATGAGTGGGAGGCCACGGCCCAGTCTGATGCGCAGCGATGCTGAAAGTCATACTTAGAGCCCCCATGGGGACTTTCGGGATTGGCCATGAACCCCATCAGCTCTCTGACCTTACCCGTTGCGGCTGTCTCCTAACCGCTCGCCCCAGCCCCACGTGCCAGTCCTCGGACGCCGGCAGGCCGCGGGCTGGTCCTCCGCCCAGTGTCCCATGTGCTGCCGGACCCACGCTCAGTACCAGGAGCCCAAGTGGATTTGTCAGGAACTCACGCAGACCTGTCTCCCGGGTAAAGCCAGGGCCCCTGTCTGTCCCCTGTGGAATGAACCCACATTCTCCATGAGGCCTGGCCCTGCCCACCCCCTCACCTGGGGCCCTGGGCACTCCTGTCTCGGGGCCTGTGCACCTGCTGTGCTGGTCCCATCTTCCAGGAGCGAGTCTGGGATGCTTCCTCTGAGTCTCCCCTGCTCCCAGACAGCTGAGGAGGACAGTGAGGGGGGCGGGCCCAGTCCGAACACCTGGACTAAAGTCCCTTCTCTTCCTCTCCGTGTGGCCCCAGCTAGCCCTCCGCCCACTCTGGGCCTCGATTTCCTCATCTGGGAAGTGGGGGTGATGAACTGAAAGTTCCTGCCACGTGGTCCTGCCACCCCCCCCCCCCGGTCCCCGTCCCCTCTCCATTGTTCTTCTCGGAGCTAACCCTGAGGTTGGTTCTCTGTGTCCCCCACGCCAGGACAAAACAGGCCCAGATGTTTCAGCAACAGCGGCCCTGGCTTCTGACCTCCCTGGGCAGCCCCTCTGAGTGTGACAGCTGAGCGGCAGTTGAGCACGTGGCAGAGTCTGAGGGGGCTCACAGGGTGGTGAGCCCGAGGCCAGCTCTGGCGGTCATGGGCGGGCGCATGGTGCCGTCCACACGTG
This sequence comes from Enhydra lutris kenyoni, assembly GCF_002288905.1. Classification (NCBI taxonomy): domain Eukaryota; kingdom Metazoa; phylum Chordata; class Mammalia; order Carnivora; family Mustelidae; genus Enhydra; species Enhydra lutris. Next base: position 188,250 of record NW_019154201.1, read on the forward strand.
GAGGGGGCTTGGGCAGAGGCTGACCTCCACACCCAGCTGTCGGGACAGTGGCCGTGGGCCACTGTCCTGGTTGAGTCCTGGTTGGGTCCTGGTTGAGTGCGGATGAGAGCGCAGCCTGGCCGGTCAGCACGGGCTCACAGTGTGGGGTCGCAGTGGGGTGTGCGTGCACGGACGTGGGAGGAGGCTGTTCCGCGGTGTGCAGGCCTGGGCAGGGGGGCCCAGAGCAGGGCCTGCCCGCTTCTCACTCGCTGCCTCTTCACCTCCGGCTCCGTGCCCACCGTCCTCGTCCACCTTCGTGCTTTGGTCCAGAGCACCTGTCGCCATCATCATTTGTCTAGCTCGTCCCAGACCATAGGGTGGGCGGGTCTCTTCCGTTTCCAGGTGGCCTCCTCTGTCCCAGCAGCCCCTCCGCACGTGGCAGGGGCTGGATGGCCGTGGGAAGGAGTGAGTGTCTTCACAGAGCTTGGGGGGTGGGTCCCCACTAGTGTGCTGAGCACTGGGTGCGGCAGAGGCTGTGGTGGCGCTGCTCCCCGCCCGGCTCCCCCACTCCCAGGTCCTTGACCATCTGCCCTCCAGCCCTCCTGCTCGGCCAGCGTTCCAGTGCATGGAGCACACTGTGGGTGGGCACCCGGGGCAGGGGTGCTGAGGAGGAGTCCTCCAAGCCGGAAAGAGACTGACCTAGAGGGACCGAGAGGCACGAGCGAGGTAGGTTCCAGAGGGTTCTGCAACAGCTGGGGTGTCAGTGAGCCCTTCGGGGGCTGGTCCTTGAGGGCCGTGTTACCCTCAGGGACCCTGTCGTCATCCTGGGGATTGAGGGACCTCTCCGGCAGGCTGCTTTACGTGGAGGGACAGCGGGTGGGCTGTGGGGGTGGGAAGGTGATAGGGAATAGTACCCATCCAGTGTGGGTGTGAGCTAAGGAGGGGACAGGTCAGGGAGGATGCCTGTCCTAGCATGGTAGCCAGAGGGGGTGGCTGGACGTAGTTGTCATGGCCGGGCCGGGGCAGTTGGGCGGGGGCTGCCCGTGGGCACTGTCCGGGCCGGCTCTCCGTCTGTCCGCGACTCCCAGCCTCCTCATCTGCGGGTGTTGGGGGGCCCCAGGCCTTGGCGCACCTTGATATGGCGGCCCGGCCTGGGAAGTTCGGCCTAGTGGAGGGACCCTGGCACCCCCACCCCACTGTCCTGTCCGTCCTGTCCTCCAGCTTTCTGTGACTTAGGTGCAGATGGTCTGTGGTAGGGCAGTGCTGCCGTTACGGTTCACAGGATGTCCTGTTTCTCTGTGCCTTTCCCACATCCAGGAAGCCTTCTCAGTCCCAAACACACAGGGATAGTCGGTCAACTCTGGGGGGCTGGGGGGTGTACCGGTTGCTGGTGGGTGGTGGACACATGGGCTGCCTCCTTCCTAGCTGGGGGGGGGGTTACCCCTCCCGGGGAGAGGCCTCTCGACCACCTGGAAGAAGATTCCTGTATATGTGGTCTCTGTCCCCAGGGCCGGAGGGGGTAGGTCAGAACACAGAAGGTAGGTGGGCTGTGGGCTGGGCCTGTACTTGGCGTGTGTGGGGGGTGAAGTTTGCGGTAAGAACTTGCAGGTGAAGGAGAGTGAGCCGCACAGATAGCAGGGTGGGGGCGGCTGTGCCGCGGGCCCGGGGCAGGTGTGTGCCGGAGGGCTTCCGGGCTGGGGAGAACAGCCTGCCGGGTGAGCAGTGGCTGTTGCCTGATCTGTGAGCCCGCAAGGTCTTCTGGGGGCCCCCAAGTCCTGGAGGTTCTGGGAGAAGGGCAGCCTCGCCAAGCAGGGTGGGAAAGTGGGGAGGTGGGCTGGTTGGGGGAAGGTCAGGTGGGTCAGGCCACCAGGAGCGTGCCGGAGCATGGCAGTGAGGAGTAGATTCTGTGTAACCCTGGGGGCGAGGCCGCTCTGCAGCCCCAGGAGCAGAGGGACACCCACCTGGCTGGAGGGGTGCGGCCACGCCTTTGCCCGCAGGATCTGGGAGCCAGGAAAGGCCGGTGCACGTCAGCCCTCGCAGCCTCAGACCTCGGTGAGAGAATCTGGGTCTGCCAGTTCTGACTCCTCCTATCTCTGCACAGTTGGCTTACTGAAGTGTGGTTAGAGAGCTTCTTGGTACTGCATAGTAATGACGTTTAGGGGAGCTAAAAATAGCCCCGTAAAATTGCTATAGGAAAACGTAATCATCGGTTTCACGACAACAGGCAGATCCCCCTTGTGGTCCAGGGAGGGTCCAGGGGCCCGGCTGCTCGGGGGGGGGGGGGGGGGGGGGGGCGCGGGGGGGTTCTCTGTGGGGGTCTTGCCTCGGGCCTCAAGGGTTGTGGGCCTCAGCATTTGGCCATGCTCCTCTTTTAGGGCCCCTCTGTGTGCGGGTGCTGGGGTGCGCCGGGACGCATCTGCCGTCCGATCTCTGGGCTCATGGTGAGTCTGTGGGCGGACGGCAGCTCAGGGGTACAGGCCGGTCCTGGATTCACCCCAGCCTGTCGCTGCAGCCTTGGTAGGGCCTGCTTCCTCGTGGGCACGCCCCAGTTCTGTAGGCTCCTAGCGTGGATCCCCCAGCAGCCCGCCGAGCGCCCCCCCCAGTCCGACGCCAGCCCACCGCCGCCCTGCTCCGTGGGGGTCTGCTCCACGCCTCCCTCTACTTGCCGTTCCGCCCTGGCCTGTTGGGGGCAGGCACTGCTCTTGCGGCCCTGCCGCACCCGGAGCGTCCAGCATGGTCTGGGCACGGCCGCTGCCCCAGTCTACAGATGAGGAGACCAGTCCTACCCAGGGGCCCCGTGGTCCAGGCGGAGCTGTGCCTGGGACCCGGGGCCAGCGCCCCACCCTGCCGGCTCAGTGGGGGTGGAACTGGGGCGGAGTGTGCCTGAGCTAGGGTGAGCCCCCAGAACCGGCCTAGGCTCACACGGGGTCAGCATCACAAGTGAAGGCCAGCCCCAGCCCTGGCGTGCCGGGAGAGGGCCAGCCGGCCACGTTCCGGCGATGCCCCTGTGGCAGAAACTGTTGAATCCTGTGACCAAGAGCCCCTTGGGTGCAAAGCCTTTGGGGCTGCTCCATGAAGCCCCCGTCATTCTCAGGGCAGTGGCTGGGCGGAGGCGGCTGCCTTCTGGGTCCCGGTGCACGAGGCCTTTTGCCCGCCTGAGCCAGGAGAGGGCCCATGGAGTGGCTGTCCCTCCATGCGCACAGGGCCCAGGCCTTTGGCCTGCTGGCTCACGCTGTGCTGCGCCGGGGGCAAATGGCTTCCCAGCTCCCCCACTTTTCCAGATGCGGGAGCTCTTGCCCTGGGGCCAGGATGCCACTGGGCTGAATCCAGGGCAGGAGACAGCCCAGTCACTGATATTTCAAGGGTTCAAATAGTCTAGGTTTTTTGTTTGTTTAAAAAAAAAAATAGATAAAGCAGATTTACAGAAAATGTGCTGCATTGGATGATTTGTGGTTGACTGATGCATACTTTGGGTGAAAGATGTGATTGGAGGTGTCTGGAGAAGTGGCCTGGGGCTACCCGGAGGCCCTTCCAGAACCTGCAAAGGGGCTGGGGCAGGGCCTAGAGGGAGGCCTTTGTGGAGCCCAGTGCCTGGCCTGGCCTGGTCTGCCACTGGAGGTTCACCGTGCTTGCTGTGCGGCGTGTCTGGCCTGCCGTCTGTCCCTTCTGTTCTGTCTGTCATGATTACAAGTGCTCGTTAGAAAGATCGCTCTGGCCCAGCCAGTTGTCCCAAGGGCCGGGCTGTTCCCACGGTTCCTGGTTAGTATCTGCTGGCGCTTCTGATCACATACACCACCGGCCAGGCCTGTTCTCGCTCCAGGGCTCACACGTGGGACTTCAGAGCCTGTCCCCCAGGCTAGAAACCATTTCTGTGATTTTACCTAATCGGAAGGGCCTCAGAACCAGTGGCTCTCTCTGAGAGAGTGGGGCTCGCCCCGCAGTGACTCAGGAGGTCTGTGATGTGTAGTCCTGGAGCGCAGATGCTCCCTCGCTGCAGAGGGTGGGGGCCCTTGGGCATCTGGGGAGAGAGGACAGGCAGCCTTCTGTGGCGGTACGCGGGTCTAGGTGGCCCTGGCAGGGTGCTTGGTGTGTATGCCCCAGGGCACGGAGAAGCTGCTGTTAGGGCTGGGGTGGCCTGGGGCCTGGGAGTCCATACAGTGTGGCAGCAGCACTGGGATGCCTCTCCTGCTCTGGGACTCCACCCCGCCTCCCACCCAGGACTCCAACCCCGCCTCCCACCCAGGATGCTGAGGGCAGGGCTGGTGCACGCCGGGAGTTGGGGGGTCGGGGGTGCGCATGTGTGTGTCCGTGCGCGGCAGGGTGCCTCAGCCTCCCACCTCGTGACCACGCCCATGTGGCAGGGCCAGTGTCCCCTAGGGGCCCGGACACGGGGTCCGACGTTCTGGGTATCCATGAGCATGTTTCTGGAGGACGTTAGCATGTAAGTCTATGAAGTGATATGTGAAGTGAGGGAGGCTGGTGGGGGGCCTTCTCTGTCCCCTGGAGGCCTGAGTAGAAGGAAAAGCCAGACCTTCCCCCAGGGCAGAGAGCACGCCTCCTGCCTGGCCCCTGGAGCAGGTACCAGGTTTGTCCAGCCCCCAGAAGAACCGTACCCACAGCGGGTCGGGGGCCTCCGGGCTCCACGCTTGGCAGCCGCTTCCTCGAAGGGAGACTCTCTGTGTGTGGGCGTCCTGCTGCTCTCTCTGTGCAAACCCCTGGCTGGCCTGCCCTTGACAGTGTGTCGCTCTGGTTCGTCTCTGCAGACTGCTGCCCACTGTCTGCCCGGGCCACCCTGTGTGCCGTGGGGGGGGCTGGGCTGGGCCCTGCAGTTGGGTGGCAGCTTCCCGGCAGAGAGCTCGGACCGTGGGGGCCTGTGTGGGAGGGAGCAGCCTGTGAGCAGCCAGCCCTGCCCTGTAGGCAGAGCAGGGAACCTGAAAGCCGTGACTGTGTGTGAGGGGCGGGTCCCTCGTGTGTCCTGTGGAGTGCCCGCATGGGCAGAGTGAGCTGCGGTCCTCGGGACTTGCTCGTCCCTGGAGGGACTGCCTCGTCTCTCTGCCCCGGGGAGGCCTGTGGCCATGCGCTGACCAGTGGAGCCCGGGAGGCAGGTGCAAGAGAGGGAGGGAGTGGGAGCTCCTCGCTGTCTCAGGGCATTTGCATTTGCTGCTCCTCTGGAGGTTCTAGCCCTGCCCAGGAGTCCTCCCTGAGACGGTCGGCGTCTCAGCTGGGGCTGCCCCGCTGTCTAGCTGAGTTTATGCGGGGGGTGGGGGGTGCACCCCAGAGTGTGGAATCGACCTGATGCCCATAGGCAGGGCCGAAGCCGGGAGGCCTAGTGAGCCAGGGTTCCATTGTCAGGGTTGGGGAGCGGCCGCTTTGGGCTGAGACGAGCTGGGGCTCTGAGGAGTTCAGTGGGGGCGTGAAGGCATCTGACTGGGACTACAGGAGAGGCTGCAGAAATGCCACAGCCTGTGGATGTCCCTGGGGTTTGCTGTCCCAGACGGCGGGCGTGGGGAAGGGTGTCTCCCAGGTCTGAGGAGTTAGGAGCCACTTGCTGCCCTGGCACAAGCCTGTGGAGCTTAGGGCAGAGCCACATGGCACGGGCCACGCTGGTCACCAGACTTAAGGAGGTCTCCCAGCCTTGCGGATGCCCCAGGACAGGCGCCACTGCCAGCCCCGCTCCCTTCCCCCTGCTCCTCAGTGAGCCATGGGAGGGCGTGGGGATGCAGGGTGAACCCCGTCCCTCCTGACTGTCCCCTCAGAGGGGAGAGGCTCTGACGGGGCTGGCCTGTATCTGTGTGGCTGGGGCTGTGGGCCCCTCAGGAGAGTCTGGGGGTGTGGAACGTCCCACGCTATCCGCTGCTGCCTCTGTCCCCAGTGCAGCCTGCAGCCGCGCCTGCCTGCTCCCAGCCCAGGCTGTGGGGTCACACACAGCAGGACAGTCCCGGGGGCTGCCGTGCATGGAAGGGCAGCTCCAGTCCGGCCAGCTGGGCTGGTTCCCCTCACTAGTTCTGGGGATTGTGGGCCCCTCTCACCAGCCAGGAGGCGGGGTGTGGTTCGAAGTTGGAGGACCTCCCCTGCCATGCACAGCATGTCCCTGTCTAGACTGGGGCTTTGGTTCTCCCTGCCACCCACCCCGGTGGCCTGAGGCCTGACTGGGGCCACATGCCCACCTGAGCACAGAGGCCAGCCTTGAAGAGGCTGCTACAGTCGGCCCGCAGGTTCTCAGGAAGCACTGCCTGTGGGGCTGTGAGGATGTCACCTGGGATATGGGGGACACGGCAGCCAGGGGCATAACCTTCATTCAGGCCTTCCTCCCCGCCTCGGGTGAATGCTTTCAGAATCTTCTGAGTCCCTTCCAGTGAGTTCTTGCCTCTTCTTCGGCAGCCAGGTGGAGATGACAGCTCTTACCGACCCCATGGACCCAGCTGGGAGGCTGGCGGGTGACACTGCGCCTGCTCAGCACCGCGAAGGCAGGCTGTCCTGGGCCTTGGGCTCGCTGGCAGGACCAGCTCTGTGCTTGGGGCGGTGGGGACCCCACTGCTGCGATTGGCATCGGCACAGCAGCCCCCTGCTCCATAAATCCCCGCTGGTGTCACTCCCTGTTCTAGGGCAGGGCTCCAGGGTCCCTGAGCTCTGTGTATCTGGCCGAGTCAGGGGCTGGTTCCCCAGCACAGGCTTTCACAGTATCAGCATGCCCAGCTGCACGCAGTTGGGCAGGTAGACCCCTGGGGGGCTCTGGACCTGTGGCAACAGCCACCGGCTCAGGAGTGTAAGCAGCGCCCCTGGGAGGGCCAGTGCGGCACTGGCTCCATTTGAGCCACAGATTGGGGGCCCTTTGGAAGCTTAAGGCCTGGTCTAGCTTTGTTTCTCCATCATTCTCTGAGCCCCCTTGTCCTGACAGCCCACTAGCGGGGTGAGCACCTCAGGTAGGCGCTGTCACATGCCTAGGGACCCGCCTTGGAGCACAGCAGAGTCTTGCATGGTGTCACCAAGGTCACTGCCAGTTAACCAGCTTTGTCCTCTTGCCCTCACAGAAGGACATGGCCCTGAAGCCACATGAGCGGAAGGAGAAATGGGAACGTCGCCTTGCCAAGAAGCCCCGTGAGTCCGAAAACTGCCCGTCGGCAGAACCAAGTGAGAATGGGCATCCCCTGGAGATTGGCAGCCCCGAGCAGGACCTGGAGTCTGCCTGTGACCGTGGGAAAAAGAAGGTCCCACTGCAGCCCACCAAGCAGGTGAGCGCTGGGCCCTGCCCCACTCAGAACCATGGGCTCTGTGCCCTCTCCCCTGGGTGCCCTCAGGGCCACACCAACACCTGGACACCACCGTCGGCATCTGGGCCTGCCTGGCAACGTGCTCCTTCGTTGTTGGGCATGGGGTATGCGGCCCACGTGGACTGGGGCCCGAGGTAGCTGCTCGCCGTGAGCCCAGATCCTGAGCAGACAGAAGACCTTCCCCCGGTGGGTGACACAGCCAGAGAGGCCAGGCTGGGAGCCCAAGGATGGGGGTGGGGGTGTGTGTGCTTGGGGCAGGAGGGTGCACCTGCTGGTAGGCTGGCCCCGTTGCCCTGTTGCGTCTGTCAGGCTCCGCCGACCACGGGGTGTCCAGGGTGTCTGTAGCGCGTGGGGGCCGGGCTCTGCACCAGGTGTTTTCCATCTGCTAACCTTCTGTAGAATGCAGCACATCTTTTCGTGGGGGTCACGTGACTGGTGGTCAGGGGTCCCGGTACAAAGAGCAGCCCACCCCAGGGGCCTCCCTCCACAGCGGCCGGGAGCCGAGTCCTTGGTGGCGGGTGGCGGTGGGGGGGGCATCCTTGCTGTCACCAGAGCCCAGCTGGGATCGGGTGGGGAGACTGGGACCGGGGGACTCTCTCCCTGAGCGTGGGGCTCTCTCCCAGGTGCCGGCTCAGCCCTACAGCCGCTTTCCTCCTCAGGGACTCGCTGGTTCGCGCCTTCTTTTCAGAGAGGGGTTCTTCTTGGTGTTTCACACTCCACTTTCAGCTCCCTTGGGGATGGGGCTGCTGGAGAGGGGGCAGCATGTCTCAGGGGCCCGGGCTGGTTGGGGGGTCTGCAGGCACACCTGCCCAGGTGGACACGTGCTCTTTCTTCCATGCAGGTGTGCTCCCCAGAAGGGGGGCCGCTCCCAGCCAACCACTGGGACCAGAACGGCCCGGCCCAGCACCAGCAGCAGCTCCAGCCCAGCCAGCCCCAGGGGTCACTCCCAGCCCCGTGTCAGCGCTGCCAGCCCCGTCGGGCTCTCCCGGACCCCGGGCAGCCCTGCCAGCCCCAGCGGCCACTGCCGGGTCAGCGCCGCTGGCCCCAGCGGTCACTTCTGGGCCCAAGACAGCCCTGCCAGCCCCGGCGGTCACTTCTGGGCCCAGGTCAGCCCTGCCGGCCCCAGCGGCTGCTTCCAGCCCCAGATCAGCACTGCCGGCCCCAGCAGTCACTCCTGGCTCAGCCTTGCCGGCCACGATGGGCGCTCCTAGGCCCTAGGCACCGCTGCCGGCGTCTGCGCTCCCTGCTGGCCCCGTGGCAACGCTGCCGGCCCCTGCGCTCCCTGCTGGCGCCGTGGCACCGCTGCCGGCCCCTGCGCTCCCTCCTGGCCCCATGTCCCCTCTGCCGGCCCCTGCGCTCCCTCCTGGCCCTCTGGCACCGCTGCTGGCCCGTGCGGTCGTGGGTGGCCCCCTGTCTCCGTGGCCAGCCCAGCAGGGCATCCTCAGGACAGCGGTGCCGGCCCCCACAGTCACTCCTCCTGCTGCGTCCACGCCGCCGGCCCACCAGCTCACTCTCAGGCCAGTGCTGCTGCCCCCGGCGGGCTCTCTTAGCCCCTTGCCAGCCCCGGAGGTCCCTCCTAGGCCAACCCAGCCGCCCCCAGGGGTCCCTGCTGGGCCTCAGTCAGCCCCAGCAATTAGTTGAAGCCCCAGAGCACCCTGGCCCCGCAAAACCTTCACTGCTGGGCCCTGGACAGCCGTGCCAACAAAAGCGGCCACTCATGGGCCCAGAACAGCCTCACCCGCCCAAGCGGCCTCTCCTGGGCCCAGAACAGCCCTGCCGACGAAAGCGGCCCCTCCTGGGCCCAAAGCAGCCCTGCCAGCCCTTGCAGTCCCTTCTGGGCCCCAGCCAGCCCTGCAAACCCCAGCCGTTACTTCCCATCCCTGAGCGCCCTTCACTCCTGGGCCGGCCAGCCCCGCCCCGTCGGCCCCTCCTAGGGCCCCCAAGCCAGCCGCGGCGGTCGCTGCTGGACCTGGTTCGGGCCCGTCAGCCGCAGCTCTCACTCCTGGCACTGGGCCGTCCCTGCAGGCCCCTGAGGTCACGACGGACTCGATCCTCCACCCCTGCGGTGGCTCGCCAGGCCCCGTCTGTGAGTCCTGGAGCCTGATGCCCATTTCCTAGGCCACCCTGGGTGTGGCTGTGCTGGGCGGATGTGCTGCCGCACTGGCCAGAGGCCTTCTCCAGGCAGGCTGGGCTGTTTGCGGTTGGAAACTGTGGCTCAGCAGAGGCAGCCCCCGGCAGGGCTGCTACCAGGCAGAAGCCCGCCTGCACCAGGAAGAGAGGAGAGGACCCCCAGCATCTTCCCACCTCCCTGCCATGCCTGCCCCCGTCGTGCCCGCTACTTTGGGACGCGCACACTCCTAGGAGAGTGGACACGGCTGCCCCCAAGGGCTTGGGGTTATCGGAGGGGTTCCTCAGTGTCTCGCTGTGCCTCACGAGTGCCCGTGTGTCCTTGTACGTCAGAGTCTGTGCACGCCTCCCCCCCCGCCCCGTGTGATAGACTACAAGTGTGTGTGTGAGTGTGTGCGTGCACGTATGTGGTGTGTGTGTGTACATGCTGTGGGGGTGTGCCGGCTGCAGGCCTTGCGCCCTGGGGCCCTGACCCATGTGGCCAGCGTGCATTCCGTGCCCCTAGGCAGAATGTGGGCCCCACTGGAGCCAGGCCGCAGGTCCCGCGCACCTCCCCTCTGGCAAAGGGCAGTGATGCATGTCCATCTCCAGTGTTCTGTGAATGCAGGGAGGGGACATGGGGGGCACTCAGGGCTGTCTGTGGCCACGTAGGAGCTGCTGGTGACAGGAGGGTGTCCCCCCCCCCCACTCCCCCAACTCTGCCTCCACCCCAGTGGCTAGGCACTGAAGCAGAGACAGAGTCTCCCATTCCCCTAGCTCTGGACCAGGAGGGTCGGGGCCGTTCTCAGAATGCCTCCTCCTGGCCTCCCACCCAGCCCATGCAGCTTCCTAGCTGTTGGCCCCCCAGGACGTTCCCCGTCGGGACGGACCTCACACTACAGGGCTTTCTCTGCCCTCTGCCCATCCCATGCCTGAGCTCGGGGGTCACCCATTCCTCACCCCAGACCTCTGGTTCAGGGCAGTCCCACACTGGTGCTCCTGGAGTCCTGGGCATGAGGCAAGGAGCTCACTTCTGACCCTCCAGAGCAGGAGGGTCTCTGGGGAGGGAGCAGCAGCTCCTGGGGTTTGCCCTGGCCGGGCTCCCGGACGCCCTTTGTGTGCCTAGTCTCACTGAGCCGCGACGGCCACTGCAGTTCTGATCCCGTTCATGGAGGCTGGGACGCACACCCCCCCCCATCCCAATTGCTCATGAGGACACTGGCCCTCTGGGGTCCCCACTGGCTGGGTGTGGGGGCCGCCCAGCACCCAGAGCAGGGCTTACGGGCATCTGGTCCTCACCCAGGGTCTCCCAGAAACGCGGGGCTTATTTTTCTGATTAAAGAAAATAAAAAGTGCCGTGCCATTATTTTTATGACCGCATCAGTGAGTGTGTGTCATACGTGAAGTGATTTATTCCGACAAGTGGTTTTCTGCGCGTCTGGACCTGCCCCCTGATCGCTGCGTTCCCACTGAGCAGCAGGAGAGCAGCCTAGGGCTGGGGCTGCCCAGGGAGGGGTGCACAGCCTGGGCACAGCTCATCGTGCTTGTGCTGTGCGTTCGGGGGGGCCGTGCTCACCACAGTCCCCCAGCAGACCGTCTCAGCAAGCCCCCACATCCCTGCCGTGTCCCTCGGAGCCCCTGCTCAGGAAGGGGTCTCTTTCTAGGTGTCGCAGAAGGTGCTTCAGAATTGTCCTGGATTCCTGATACTCCCAGCGTCCCCTCCCTCCTGTTGACCTGAAGGGGGCAGTGTTGGGATCTCTGTCTTCTGGGTCCTGTGCAGGCTCGTGCGTGGGTGGGCAAGGCAGGTGCCAACGGGCACAGCTGCTGCCTTTCTAGGCCCTTCTGCTCTGGGAATATGGCCCTGGCACGTGAGTGCCTAAGTGGGGGAAGCAGAACTAACAGAACGCTGATCTGCGGGAGGGTGGGAGACGGAGTCCCGTGGGCTGGGCCCAACCCTTCCGATCTGGAACAGCTCCACTGTGAGTGAGCCCCACGGTGCCCTTGGGCCCCGCTCTTCCTTGCCTGCTTACTTGCTGAACCATCTGATCCCAGAGGGGCCCCTGGGGCTCCTGCTAGCCTTGGGTTCAGAGTGACAGGACACTGAAGGGGAGGGCACTTTGGGGAGACACCCACTTGCTGTGGAGAGACTAGACCAGGTGTGCCACGTCCTGGGGGACGGGGACGGGAGGGGGCTGCTGCCACCTTCTGCTATAAGGAGATGAGGGTTTTGTGTGGCCAGATCTTGGGGGTTTCTGAGAGCATCTGGTGATACGGGTTTTTCTGTGTTTTTGGAGATTTTTGAAATGATGGTGGCTCCTTCCAATGTCACGAGCCACCCTACCGGCTAAAGGACACGGCTGTGTGGGGCCTGTGTGGCCTTGGGCCCTGGCAGCTCACGTGGCCCCAAGGCCAGGGGTGTGGGGTATGGTCCACCCTGTTGCGGGTAGACTGGGGGAAGCTTGGCCTGAAAGTTGGGCGTAGGTTGAGTCCTTGGGGGCGCTGTGGGTCCGAGGGAGGCCCAGGATTGCTCTAGGCGACTCCCTGAATGGAGACAGGAGCCTGGGTGCGGTGCTCTACAGGGGTCTCCCTCCAAGCCATACAGCCTGCCCCACGAAACCCCCCTGCCTCCACCTCCCCATCTGCGGGTGGGGCCCTGAGGAGGAGACCATGCCTGGTCCCTGCCAGGCCAGTGAGGAGCAAGGACAGTGCCGGTGGGTGTGGTTGTTCGCTGGGAGAAAGGAGACTCCTCCAGGTGCACCTGGCGGAAGGTAGGATAGCCCTGGGAGGACAGGGGCCCAGGCACGGGGACCCACCTGGTGGGCCTCACCCAGCGCTCTGCAGACACAGCCAGTCCAGGGCTCCTGGGAGGAGCTTGTCCGCGCGTGTGCGCCTCTGCTGAGCGGCTGTGCTCCACGAGCAGGCTCCGAGCTTGGGTGACCGCCAGGGTGACTGTCCTGACAAGTCCTGCCCTCTCGCGTGGAGGGCCCAGGGAGGAGGGGCCCCTGGACTGCCCCCTCACTCTCTGACCGAGGATACCACGAGCACCTCCGTAAACGGGCTGCTCCTGGCATGGAAGAGGCGTCCTGGAACTGTTCTCGCAGACGCTTACCATGTCAGAGGCCGGGGTGCGTCGGGGCAACACCGCTGCCTGTCCCCCCGGCCTGGCCCGAGGCTGCAGTGACCATATGGCCGTGCGACCCGCCCACACCAGGGGGCTCTAAGGGAGGCGGTGTCCACGTCCCACCGTCTGCTTTGCCTGGGGGGGTTTGGCAAGAACCCCACCCCAGGGCCAGGGTTGGGGGACCACCAGCCTCCCAGAGGGGCCGCGGGACCCCGGGCAAACACTGGTCTGAGCCTGCGGATGCAGCTGAACAGTGGTGTTGTCTGGGGGGGGTCATGCTAAGAGCCACACACAGCTGGGGACACTCGTGGCCATGCTGGAATTCAAGAACAGGAGACAAAATCGATATCTAACGTTCCATGTTCAAAGTGCTATCAGTGGGACATTTCCACTCTCCGCAGAGCAAGTCTTAGGAACGTGGTGTGTCTCTTGCTCTTCTCTGTTCAGACCCACCCATTCATGGGCTCCGTAACGACGTGGCTTCTAGCCTGTGGCGTGTGGAGGGTCCACAGTGACCTGTCTCCACGAGTCTCTCCTCACTCGTGGCTCTTGCTGGCTGGCTCGTGGCTCATGCTCAGCCAGCCTGTGGTTTGAATCCCCGCCAGCCCGCAGAGCTGAGCGGGCCAGCCCAGAAGCTCCCCTCGGATGCCACAGCCCCAGCACCGAGCACGGACGGGCCGGAAGACATCCGTGCTAAGCCTCCCCCGGCCTCGGGAGAGCTGGCATCTGCCCGGATGGTGGGCCGGAGACAGGCAGCCGCCTTTCCCCGCCACCACGCAAGGCCGGTCCTTGGCTTCCACCTTCTAAATGTCTCTCCGAATGAGATCTCATTAGAAAAATAATTCTGAGGAAATGGCCATCAAAATTCATCGTCTGCGCTCACAGTCACACCCTGGTGCCCGTGCTGGAGGAGGACACGGGTCTGAGGCTGGTCACTGCCAGAAACTGGAGATGATGGACCAGAGGAAGGAATGAGGCTGACAAGAGTGGGCATTCACGGACCGGGAAACCGTGGCGGACACGGGCAAGGCCAGAAGTTGTTTCTTTGAAGGCACCAACGACACAGAGCCCCAGCTGGACAGATGAAGAGTAAAGGTCCCCAGCGACCAGGGTCGTGCCGCAGGTTTCTTGACAGGCCCAGGCCGTCGCCGTCTGAGGGGGCAGGCTGCCGGGCAAATATAGTCTGAGCCCACAGACTGAAACGAAGCAGACGGCCTGGGTGGTCCCTTACCTGTGGAGGAAGTGGGCTCTGCGACGTGGCCGTGTCGGCACCCGCCAGCACCTCGGTCTGTGTCACAGTGCCTGCCAGAAGGCCGACTCCTGCCACAGGCCCCAGGGGCTGGCCACACCCAGGACGTTTTCCGAGCGCGAGGAGGTGGCAGCTAGGTCGCCCTGCACTCACACCCAGGCAGCTCCGTTCCCGCGGCCTATGCCCTTGTCCTTGAGCCTCCCCTGGCAGGCCGTGGTGGTGCAGCCACTGGCCTCCCGGGCTCTGTCCCCTGCCATCTGTGGTGGCGAGGTTCCTCTGCAGAGCCCATTTGAGCATATCCTCCCCCTCTGCCCTTACTGAAGTCCGATTCTTGGTGCCCTGAGTCCCCCTCCTGTCCCAACATGTCAGCCTTCTGGCCGACTGACAACCCTTGAGGCCCGGCGTCCGGCTCCTCCAGGCACCTCGCGCCATGGGCAGCTGCGCTTGCCCACGGCCAGGCCGCACGACCCTGGGCCTGGCGGAGGCTGGTACTGGGGGAGGCAGCTGGGGGGGCTGCCGTCCATGCTGTCCGTCAGGTGGCGCGTCCACAATGTCTCCCATGCAGGCCCAGGCCCTGTGCGTGCGGGGTTCGTCCTTGCGGCTGCCCTAGTTCTCTCACTCATAGAACAGACATCTCTAGCCTCCGTGCCCGACCCTCTCGAGACCCCTCCTGGGCGGCCTCCCCAGCAGCAGGCTGGGTCTCAGGTGCTGGGGCAGGGCTGCTGCAAGCCCCGAGCTCCCACCCCAGACCCGGCGCTCACAGGAACCGAGCGGCGCGCCCTGCATGGCGGTGGGGGGGGTTCAGTGCAGGCGCTGTTGCAAGGGTGGAGGAGAGACGGGCTGCAGGGTGGCAGGCACCCGCCGCCCCCCAGGCCCCACCTGCCAGGTCATCCCAGCCCTGCCCCGGAGGGAAGCACTCAGCGTCCAGTATGAGCTTCGGGTCACTGCCCATCTGGGCCCGGGATGCAGCAGGGTACAGGACAGAGACAGTCCCTGCCTTCACGAAGTTTAGGTAATGGTGGGAAAGACAGGTGTGCAACAGGTGGAGGGATTTCAAGGTACCCATGGGCGTGCCTACGATGGGAGAAGCTCCTGTAGATGAGGGCTCAGGGAGCCTCTCCCAGCATGCCCAGGGGCAGCAGAGCACGGTGGCCAAGCCCCTGGCACTCTGGCGGGGGAGGGGGGCAAGCGCCTGACATTCCTGGGGGTGGTGGCCGAGAACCTGGCACTCCGGTGAGGGACAAGGGCTTGGCACTCCAGTGGAGGGAACGGCGAGCGCCTGGCACTCCCGGGGGAGGGCAAGCGCCTGGCATTCCCAAGGGTGGGGGCGCTGTACAGGCGCCACTGGGGGTCGTCAGCAGTGCAGGGCGTGAGCTGGTGGATGTTTTTAAGAACTTGTGCTGGCGGCCAACAGACAGGCCAACCGCTCAGTGTGGGCAGCCGCGGAGCCGGAGGCTTCTGCTGCGCAAGAGGCTTCTTGGTGGCTTGAATCAGGTCATTAGCTTCTAGAAAGATGGGGACATCTCCCGAGCAGGTGACCAAGCACGATGGAGCCCAGAGGGCCCCGCACCAGCCCACTCCAGTAGAGTTCTGGGGGCAGGACAAGGCGGCTCATCTTGTTCCTCTAGCAAGGGGGGCCACATCCAAGCACAGACGGGGACCTCCCACAGCTTGTGTCCCCTGGAGCCTGCTGGCCACACATCTACTCTGGTAGTGGCCTCAATGGCATCCGCTACCAGCTGCAGTGCGCCATGTGCATCTGTCCGTCATCCGCCCAGCCGTCATCCGCCCAGCGACCCGTCCGAGTCTCCTGAAGAACAGGGAGCAGTGGAAGGGACAGCCAGCCTAGGGGGGCTGCGGTCTGCACCTGGGTGCTGGGCTGTCGTGGGAACGCTCGCACTGCCTGAGCCCCCTTCACGGCACCAGACCACAGTCAGGGACCGACTTTTCGCATAATGCTGGAGACAGACGCACCAACCAGTGATCCTGTGTCACGTTCAGAGGAACACTCGGGGCCCCAGGATCCTGGTCGATGTAGGAGTGGACAGAGAGTTGGGAAGGATTATCCGGAAGAAGCGGGGTCAAGCTTCTAACTCAAGTAGGTGTTAGCCAGCCCAGGGGAGTGGGAGCACCAGGCCCCCCTCGCAGGCTGGTTGCACTGGGGCGCGCACCCGGAGTCTCAGCAGCACCGCCCCGCTTCACCGGCACAGCTGCCATCAGTCGGGGGACACCAGCCTGAGAACACCCAAGCTCAGCCGTGATCCATTTCTCACGTTCTAGGAGGGGTGTTGAGCTCACACAACAGAGCCCAGAGGCTGTGCACGCAGCCTCATATGTTGGGGGGGGCTTTGTCCCACACTCCAGTGCTCACCGGCTCCTGCCTGCCCGAGTGGGTTTGCACTGTCTGCGTGAAGGGCCCCTCCCTGAGCTGGCCTTGCTCTGTGGCCTTGCCCCAAGCACTGGTGCTCCCTGCCGCAGCCTCTGCCAGGTTCACTGTAGAACCGGGACCTAGAGCACAGGCCTCTGCCAGTCGTGGGTTCGGGCGCTGGGGCTTAGAGGGCGGACGCACTGAACAGAACACAGCAGTTAGATGACACGCTCTCTGCGGTTATGTGCCATGGGGCGGGCGACTCACACATGCCGGCTGGGATGGGGTGCAGTTTCTGCAGGGTCAGGAGGCCCCACTGAGCCCCAGAGAACTGGGCACCTGTTGCTGGTGGGAAGAGCAAGTAGTAGGGGACCACCAGGCCTGGAGATACACGAGCAGGCTTCCTGGCAGAGCTGTAGCTGACAGCCCTGGCCTGGGCCGCTGACGCCCAGGGAGTGAGGGGCACACCGGGCATGGACCGTCCTGTCTGCCCCGGGGCACTGCTGTCTCCCACCTCCTGGGCCCTTTCTTAGCAGCATCCCCGGACTGGCCACCCAGTCCCCTCAGCGCCAACACCCCCCACCCCCGTGGCCTGATTGCCAAGTGGAAGCACACGTTGCCCGTCTAGGCTGGTGTGTGGGGTGGCTGGCCTGGGAGGTAGATGCTTTCTTCTGGGATGTGCAGTGTGGCCTGGGCTGGAGGGCCCTGCTGTGAGGAGGTTAGGGAAGGACGGCTATCTGGGGAGCTGTCTTGGGAGGGGGTTCTTCATGGGTGAGTTGCCATGGCCTCAGTGTTCCTGCCAGAGAGCTCAGAACCCCAGGGTGCTCCTGGTAGGCCCCAGTCTGAGAGTAGCGTCCCTCACCCCATAGACCCCATAGTCTGATGGCAGTGCCCTGTCATCCTAGTCTAAGGGAATTGTTCCCTCCCCACCTTTCTGAGAGCCATGACCTGGCCCTGCCGGATGGAGGCAGTGCCATATTTCTCCATCTCTCTCAGTCGGAAGGTGAAGTCCCGGCATCCCCCCTCCCCGCCCCCGCCCAGCCTCTGAGAGCATGCTCTGGTGGCATGCCACCTTGCAGGAGCCGACTGTGATAAGAATTTACAAGCCAGCGTTCAGACTGTTGGCAGCCGAGCCCAGCTGTGGTGTGTTTACACCGCAGGAGCTATACGTGCTCCATTTGAGGGCTCCCACTCCCGCATCTTTCTCCGTGGGGCCATTCTCCACTCTTCCTGTTGGCCTTCTGACTCGCCTCCACACCTTTCTCTCTGAAGCCTTCCCTGGCAGTCCTGTCTTTTTTCCTCTGCTGTTGTCCTGGTACTTGTGGCTGTCTGCCAACCACGTGCCTGTCTCTTCTTTGTAGGCTTCAGGAGGATGGGAATGTGTGTCTGTTGTGTTTGCTGCCCAGAACAGAGCCAGTTCATAGGCACCCTGTAAGCACTGGGTGGATGGGCCAGTGGGCAGGTGGCTGGGTAGATGGGTAGATGGATGGACAGGTGGATGAATGGGTGGATGGACATGTGGGTGGGTAGATAGACGGTGGATGGATGGATGGATGGATGGGTGGTTGGATGGATGATGGGTAGGTGGGTGGATGGGTGGATGGATGTGTAGATGGAGGGATAGATGGATGGGTAAGTGGGTGGTGGGTGGGTGGATGGTTGGATGAGTGGATGGATGGGTGAGTGAGGAGATAGGTGGGTGGATGGATGTGTAGATGGGTAGATAGATGGGTGGGTGTGTGGGTGAATGGATGGGTGGGTGGGTGGAGATGGATGAGTGGATGGCCCACAAGGCCCAGTGGTGGGCACAGGCACAGGGGCTCCCACCTCCCAGGGCAATCAGGGCTCCCTCTGGCCCTGGACATGGACTTGAAGGCCCCAGCAGCTCTGATCTAATCTCTCCGGCTCCAGCTGGCAGCACCCCTGGCTTAGCCAGCCAGCAACATTTCTGAGCAGCCAGGGGAGCAGATGGGGCTACTGGACAGCCGAACCCCAGCTTGAGCTGTTTGGGGTCGTGGCCTGGGGACAGAAGTAGGTGACCAGCCAGCCCATTATGTCTGGGATTGGCGTGGTGCCCAAGGTGCAGGACTCAGTTTTAGAGGACTTTCTGGGAAATGGGGCTTTTAGAGCCAAAACTGGCCCCGTGAGAAAGGGTGACAGACCCCAGTCTGCCCCACCTGCAGGGTCCTGCTGAGGAGTCGGGCTGAGGCTTCCTTTCTGGGGCCCAGCTCAGAGAGAAGACAGGCTGCTTATGCCTGTGCAGTGGAATGTGGCACCCTCCCCCTTCCATTTCCAGCCATGTGAGGTCGTAGTGTAGTCCCTCCGTCTCCTCTCCTCTTACTGGGTAAACTTGTGCAGTCAGCAGTCTTCCCAACGGTGCACAGTAGTCTGCACTGGTCCTTCCCTGGACCTGTGGTTTCTCTGGGTCTAGCTTTTCTCTCCTGGGGCAGGGACGCTGCCCTGGGCTCAGGCTGAGCTTCTGTCCCCCAGCAGTGACTGTGTGGAGCTCGTGAGGTTGAGGACTAATGGTCACAGCCATAATCTCCACTGGAGCCACGGTAGAATCTCCCAGAGGGCCTGCTGACACAGGGTTTGAGTTTCAAACTCAGTAAGCCTGGGGTGGGTTCGTGTTCTGAACAAGTCCCCGGGTGCTACTGATGCAGCGGGCCCAGCGACCCTGCTTTGAGAAGCACCGGACTGTACCTCTCGGTTTCTTAGGCTTCCCCCAGCGAGGCAGCAAGGAAGGTCCCCCAAGCCCCAGTTTTCTCCACTTTCGGGAAGGGCTGTTGTGGGGTCCAGGACAGCGGGGGCCCGCAGGCGCCGACAGTGACACCTGGTGGCTTCTTGGGGCCGGCCCAGGGCTCAGGCAGACAGAACCACATCACACGCACACGCGCACACACACACGTGTACACACACACACACACACACGTGTACACACACTGCGTCACACACACGTGCATACATCGTGTCACATACATGCACACATAAGCATGGACACACACTGCAGCACATGTGCACACATGCGTGCACACACTGCAGCACACACGCGCGTGCTCACACACACACACTGCCGCACGCACATATGCACGCCCACAAACGCACTCACACACACGTACACACACTGCAGCACACATGCGTGCATCCTGTCACATGTGAGGGACTTGGTGGCATCCCATTTCACAGGTGAGGAAGCTGAGACTTGGAGAGTCAGGAGAGGCCGCACTGGTTAGGGTCTGTACATGCAGCGCTCAACCAAGTAAGAAGGAGCACAGGAGGCAGGGGTCCCCAAGGCCCGGGATGTGGGGCCAGGACCCTGCCCTTGGCCTGCCTCGGAGAAGGAGGCTGGTGCTGAGGCCTGGGCTTTCCTGGGGCCCTGGCACCCGGGGCCTTGGGCTGGGGATTGTGGGCACTGGTTCTGTCTTGTCATTTATACTCTGCTGGCCGACAACCCAGGGCCCATGGCTTTGGGGGCTATACCCCCATCTTGGGACCTGGGGTGGCCCTGGGGAGCAGGGGCTCTGAGGGCTGCCTCGAGAGAGGCTTCTGGCTGAGCCTGCCGTGACATGCACAGGAGCAGGGACCCAGGTCCCTAGGGTGTTTCCCAGGACTCAGGAATATTCTAGATCATAGCCATTGTGCCTTGATGATCCATCTTGACCTTTGGCCCGGTCAGGATCTCCAGGCTGGAGGGTGTTTGAGACAAAAGGGCTGGACGTGGAGGACTGGCTAGAGGCTCTGGACCCAGTCAGACCTCACTGACCCTGGTCATGGGGTGCATTCTGCACGTTCCTGCACTTGTGAGCACTGCGCTGAGCTAGGAGGCTTGGACAAAGAGGAGGGCAGGACACCCATACCCCTCGCGGTGTCCCCACGCTGGTGAGGGGTCAGCGGCCACCTGGGTCTGCTCCACGGAAGATGCCAGGCACACAGACAGGGTGTGGATGGTCTGCAGGTGTCCCACACACTGACAGAGAGGACACAGCTGCAGGATCTGTGGGAACTGCGGGAATTGGGAAGCTGGGAGGTCAGGAGGTGGTGGAACCCTGGACAGAGAGTGGGGGAGCCCAGGACACTTGGGCCATGTGGTTGGGGGTGGTGACTGCAGTCTACAGCGGTCTGAAGTTATGTCCCAGTGAAAAGGAAAAAAGCAGCAGGAATTTGGGGTTCACCTAACTTTCTGGGCTTGGCTTGGCCGCCTGTAAAGTGGGCACAAGCGTCCGATCTCTTATGGGCTGCTGCGTGAGAGGGGACGGGGCGCTGGCCAGCATACACCGGAGCAGCAGCCGTGCTTCTAGACGCAGAGCCAAGGCACAGAGAGGGCTAGCGGTGGCCCAGGGTCACGCTGTGGGGAGTGGCCGGTCCACATTTGTCTGCGCACACTTGGGACCACGGTGGTGTGGGTGCTGCAGGGGTGGGTGAGCGGCCGCTGGCCTGTCCTGGAAGCTTGGTGTCCGGCTCCCTGGTGCAGTGAGATGGGGTGGGGCGGCCCACCGGCTCCGGCTCCAGGAAACCAGGGCAGAGCTCACAGCGGCATTATGTCATTGTGTGTCGTCTGCTTTTCTGGGTGTTTCTGCTCCGAGTGGTAAATGGTCAGCTCCGCAGAGCCTTGCCCCCGCTGCCCTCTCTCTGGGTCGTGGCCTGGGGCTCAGTGTGGGTGAGCAGGGCAGGGCAGGGGTGAGGAGCCTGACCCTGGCCGGGCCCCTGCCCTGCCCCCACAGGCAGAGGGCTTGGGTCTGTGTTTGCTGAGCCTGCCTCTCCCTGTCCCCAGATGAAGGTCACCGCGTCCAGAGGGGGCGACCGCCACAGTGGGGACGACAGCCTCCACGAAGCCACCAGCTCCCAGACGAGCAGTTCTCGGGACCAGCTCAGTGACGTGAGTGCCCCAGCTGCTTTGCTCAGCCAAACACTCCTGCGACTCGGGTGCCCGCAGCCGGCCCCCCACCCCCACAGACACCTCGGGCCCACGATTAGCACCTGAGACTCACTGGGGGCTTTGCCTTTGCAATTAGCATTTTGCCTTCATTAAAACATGATTTTTCGGTAATTAGGACTTCCGCACTAGGAGGGGTTTAAATGGGGAACCCAGAAGAGGCCCCAGCAGGACCCATGGGGAGGCCCTTGTCCAGCAGGGGGGCATGCCCTCACCCATGGGTGCTGCTGGTAGGGCAGTGGGCGGGGAGCCAGGGCCGTGGTGGGAACAGCGGTGGGCAGTGCTTCTGGTCTGGTGGGCGGGCCTGCTGAGGCCTCTGGGAGCAAGGGCGTTCTGGTCTGGGGACAGACAGTGCCCCAGAGGACAGGCCCCTGAGCCTCCATGACTGGGGCAGCACGGGGAGGATTGCACTTGGGACGTGGCCCGCTGCGTAGGCGTGTTGGGTTCCCTCCAGGGCCCCTGGCTCTCCCTGGCCACAGCTGCTTGGAGGAGGGGGTAGGTGGGCACAGTGGGGGATTAGGATGGAGACCGGGGTGAGGGGTCCCAGGAGGGAGTGCCTCAGGGTGTTGGGGGGGCCCATGAGGCTTTTGTCTTCCTAACCCCTTGCTGCAGAAGCACCGAGGCTGGGGGCTGGGTTTCTGGATGATTGAATGGAGGGAGCGTCTCTCATTATCATCTCAATAGGGGCCTGGGGGCGCGGCCCGTGGGGGGGGCCCCCGGAGGAGGGCTAATTGCCTGGCCCGAGCTTGCTGCCACAAGATGGGGAAATAGGCTGGTAATTGTCTGGGGCTGTGGGGCTGCCCTACTTCGGACGCTAATTGCCGGTGGGACGCGTGAAGACGGATTCTGAGCACATCAGGGACAGCCCTGAGGGCGCACGCTTGGAGAGCAGTTACAGCACCCCCCCCCGCCCCCCGCCCCCACCGGCAGGGCTTAGCAGTGGGCTTCCCAGCCCCGCCAGCCAGCCCCGCCAGCATCTGCCTGGGGAAGGAAGGGTCCCAGAGCCCCGGCCGAGGCTGGATGGGGTACCGTGTACAGAGAGCAGAGAAGTCCAGGCGGCATTGGGGGACCCTCCCCTACACACACCCCGTGGTCACCCACCATCCTGGAGGAATCTGCAGCCAGACCTCTGTTCCCCCCAGCAGGCTCCGGACCCTGGTCTGCGGGTCCTGGACGAGCCTGCGCTGGCCCGCTGAGCACCTTCTCGTCACTCACCCTACGCTGCCCCCCAGCATCTACCTGCCCCCCCCCCCGTCCCCCCAGCCCCCACAGCAGAATGCCCTTCCTCACGCAGCCTCCCGCAGGGCCCAGGTCTTGTTTCTCATGGCACCAGAGAGCGCTCCACCAAGTGCTGTTGGGGCTCCCTCAAGGGACCTCCGGTGGCCACAGTGTGCCCTGCCATCTTATTTGCGGGGCCCCCGAGGTTACCCGTCCAGCTCCCCTTCCAAGAAGCCCGCCCTCCACCCCTGTACCCCCACAACCCTGGGAGGCTGGGAGGCTGGAGGCTGCTGAGTAGTCAAGGGCAGGCCCACCTGGGCACAGAGGAGTGGGCCCGCCTCCCCTGCGTTCCCGTGGCTGGTGGAACCATGTGTGGAAAGGTGGGACCTGGCTCCGCGAGGGGCCGAGATGGACCTGGGGGCTGAGTCCCTCTCTGAGGCAACATGGCCACTTCGCCCTCCTCTCCGTTGGGCTCACTCTGCTGGGCTGGGCCACGTCTCCGGAGTCTCCCTGGGGAGGTTCCAAACATGGGTCCCCAGGCACAGGTGTGAGGCTGCTGGGGCTCTGGGCCACTGTGCTGTACCCTCCCTTGCGGCTTCCGTCCCAGGTCCCAGCCTTGTGCCCCCAACTCTGGTGACCCAGCAGCAGCCCAGGGCCTGGGCCAAGGGGATGGTCCTCAGAGGAGGGGCCGCCCGGGGGAGCTATGACCGTCCTGACTGTGCTTCCTTCCCCCACAGAGCTCCGCGCAGGCGGTGTCGGGCAGAGGCTACTCGGTAAGTCTGCCGCCCCCTCCACTGCGGGCTGGACCCACACATGCCCCCTGCCGCCGCAGCCCCCAGCCGTCTTCAGCATCTGGTCCCTGCCCCAGCAGCGGGGCTGGGGCGGAGGCCGGTGGAGGCCAGCTGGGAGCGTCGCTCAGGGTCTCAGAAGAGTCGGCCCTCGTTGCCTGACTGCCTGAGGACCAGGGGTGGGGAGATGCTCTACCCCGGGTCCTGCCAGGAGGCACTCCAAGTAAAGGGTTCCGGGCACCGAGCAGCAACCCCCCCACCCCAGGGACTTGACACCCCGCATGCCGTGCTCCATGCTCCGTGCTTGGCCGGGGCTCAGGTGTGAGGACCCCGGGCCCTGTGGCCTCCCGCCTCCTGCCCCTGCTTCCTGCCCCTCCCCTCCTCCTACCCCACCCCTACCCCAGCAGCCCCTACCCTTTCCTCGTGGCTTCATTTTGTTGCCCCTTAAGTATCAGGAGGAACGTTAATGACGCCATAAAACCCAGAGCTCCATAAAAGCCATTTTTGCAGATTTACAGCCGTTTTTTGGCTCATTGGAGGGTGGGGCCTGGGCTCTGCCCGCCTCATCCTCCCCTCCTGCCTCTGCCCCCAGCCCCTGATTTACTGTGAGCCCCAGAGTTCCAGGCCTGCTGGGCGGCTTCTCTAAATCACATCAGCTTTTTATAGGGTGTGTAATTAACCCACTGACTTTCTGTGTGAGGGGACACCCTGCGCCCCTGAGCCTCCCCTGACCCCTAGCCGCCCTGACCTCAGGGTTGGGTGGGTCAGGTGCCGGGTTTTCAGTGTTGCACCTGGTGGGCTGTAGGCTTCTGGGTGGTGGTCACATCCTGATGCCGGAGGCGTGTCTCCCTGGGGGGCCCTTCCCTCCTCGGGTCTGGCCACAGCCATGGGTGGCGGCCTGCACTGCCCCTTCTCCCCACGGGCCGGGTCGTCTCAGCATATCCTTGGCTCCTTGATGGAGTGGCACTCTGGCCGGGAGTGGTGCCAGCGCTGGGCTCCAGCTGGGGGCAGAGTGCTAGTGTGGGAAGTGGCTGGTGATAACACTCGGTGTGATGCAAGTCGGGACAGGGAGAGTGAGGGGAAGGTCAGGGGTGTGTGTCAACCTAAGGGTCCCAGACGGGCCAGGCCCAGGGACGCCCCGATTGGAGCCTCCTTCCGTGTGTGAGAGTCCCTGGGCAACTGGGGTCTCCCTGCCCCGAGCCTCCTTGCCAGAGCTTCTGGGCGGCCCTTCTGCTTCCAGATTGCATGTGTTACTCATGGTCTTCTCCCCCAAGAGCTCCTTGGAATGTTTCCTGGAGAAAAACCCGTAATTAATGGGCCAGATGCTTGCAACTTAACCCCCGTGGCCACTGCACGGGAGTGACAGGTGGTGGCAGGGACGTACCCAGCCTGCTGCTGGGCCATGGCGGTTCCTGTGTGTGCATGCCAGGTGCTGGCAGGAGCAGGTGTATGCCGGTCCCCGGCAGGAGCAGGCGTGTGCGTTAGGTTCTGGCATGAACAGGTGTGTGGATTAGGTCCTGGTACAAGCAGGTGTGTGCTGATCCCCAGCATGAGCAGGTGTGTGCATTAGGCCCTGGCGTGAGCAGGTGTGTGCTGATCCCTGGCATGAGCAGGTGGGGGCATCAGGTCCTGGTATGAGCAGATGTGTGTGCTGGTCCCTGGCACGAACAGGTGTGTGTGCTGATCCCCAGCATGAGCAGGTGCGTGCATTAGGTCCTGGCCCAGCATGAGCAGATGTGTGTACTAGGCCCTGGCATGAGCATGTGTGTGCATTAGGTCCTGGCACAGACAGGTGAGTGTGCTGGTCCCCGGCACGAGCAGGTGTTTGTGCTGGTCCCTGGCATATGCTGGTGGGCGGGCGCTGCAAGGTTCAGGTGGTTGGCCTGGCCCTTCCAGAAGTAGAGGTGCCTCTGGCACTGGAGGAGGCAGAACCAACCCCTGTGACCCTCAGCCAGTAGGAACAGAGAGGGTGGGGGCAGGTGGATGGCCAGGCCCAGGCCTGGGAAGTTCTGTGAGCTCAGCGCCCAGATCTCTGTGTGCACTGGGCCCCCAGGGCTGTCTGTGGCTTCCGGCGCTGCCCACCAGGGGTGTGAGGGCTGGGCCAGCTGGATTGGGCAGAGGGGGGCTATGACCCTGCCTCTAAATCCAGGCTTCACCATGGACGCCCCAGACACTCGAGTGTACACACTGAGGTCAAGGCATGCGTGTGTGTGCATGCATGGTCCCTGGGTGGCGCGTGTGGCTTCTGCCAGCACCTGACCCGTGTACAGCTTGCGGATGGCTCTCCGTGAGAGGAGAGTGTGTGCCGTGTCCCCGTGTCTCCTTGTGGCTGTGGGGGGCTGTGCACGCCTGTAAGTCCCAGTGTGCTGTTTCTTTCTGGACCATGCGCATGTCCGTCTGGAAGGGTGTGTGCGTGCCCGTGTGTCTGCGCTTAAGTGGCGGTCATGGCGCCGGTGCCTGGATGTGAGCCGCGGCTTCGCGTGCGGGTGTGCACCTGTGCCCCGGTGCCTTGCTTGTGTGTGTCCATAGGTGGGACCTCAGGGTCGGCAGGGCTCATGTCTGTCCCCAACAGCGTCCCTGCACTAGTGACCCAGAGCAGCTGTCGTCTGACCTGCTTTATAGACCGTACTTAAAGGGCTTTAATTCTGTGAGCTTTATCCCCAGCAAATCCCCAAGTACTGCTCATCCTCGACAGCTTGTCCCGGAAGCTTGGTGTGGCCTCCCCGGCACACATCAGGTGTTCCTTAGTGCCGCGAGATGAGTTGGAAAGTAATTTTCTCCGTTCAGCTGCTGGGAACTGGGGACGTGACAACCCATCTCCCTCCATAGCAGGGCTTGGGAGTTCTTTTATTAAAGGGAAATGAGGATCTGGATGCCTGCTGGGGCCGGGAGGCCGGCCGAGTGCGTCGCACGGAGTGTTCTGGAAGTGGCCTGTGCTCACAGAGGCTCTGGGGCTGCAGACAGGAGCGGAGGCAGAATGGCAGTGATGCCACCGGCCACCACCTGTGATGAGCCGGGAGGTCTCAGGCCCTCCATGTGGACGTGATCACCATGGCAGTGACCCCACCCCCCACCTCTAGGTGAGGACTGAAGTGCAGGGCTCAAAGACCCTCCCCCCGCAGGTGCCGGCCAAGGGGCTGAGCTGGGAGCCGGAGCAGGCAGGCCCGTCCGCAGGTCCCCTCCGTTCCCAGGCCCATCATGGGTTCTCAGACCTCTCCTGGGCACCCTCCTCCCTTCCACAAGTGTTTGCTGACCCGGGTGGCCAGTGTCCCCGCCCCACGGGCCTCACCGTGCCACGGAGAAGATGCTGAATAAAGCCAGTAAGAATGTTCCTAGGTGGACGCGGCGAGTGCAGAGGTGACCCGGCGGCAGGGAGGGGCAAGGCCAGGCTGCAGGGGGCCACAAGTGTGAGTGTGCATGCTGGGGCAGGGGGAGGGACCCCGGGAGCAGGCGGTGCAAAGGCCATGCAGGGGGAGGGCTCCACCTGCCCACGTGAAGAGCAGCAAGAGGCAGGGGGCTGCTGTGGGCAGGGCGTGGGGCTTTCCCTTGGACGCAGGTGGAGTTCTCAGCAGAGCAGGGCTGGATGGGGAGGAAGAGACCTCTGCCTTCTCCCCAGGCCAGGCAGCCGCGAGGCCACAGGGGTGAGTGTGGGAGAGCCGGCCACAAGCCAGGCACAGAAGGGCACAGGATGCCCGCCAGCTCGTTTGGGTCAGGCAGGCCCCCGTCGATACCTGCCACGGCAGGAGCCCCTCACGCGGGGTGTAATTAGCCAGTTGGCTTGATTGCCTTTGAGAGATTTCTGGAAATTGATTTTCAGGATTCGGTTGGGCTACAGACAGCTAATTTCCTAGCACCTCCAGCCCCGGCACCATCCTCCCACCCTGGAGCCCAGCTGGCGAGGGCCACAGGGCTGTGGAGGGAGGCTGCTGTGGCCGGCAGCGTGGCCCCGGCTGGCCCCAGCATGGCCCAGACTGTGGTTATGGAAGGTTCCTTCACGTCCGCGTCCGAGCTTCCATTCGCCTGATGGGTCTGCCCTGGGTGGTTCCCGCACGGGCTGCTTGGGCCTCCTCACAGCCCTGGGGCTGTAACCGGCGTTCCCAGGGCAAGAGCCAGGAGAAAGCATTGGTGGTGTGGCTCCCACGCCAAGTAGTCATCAGACCCACCCGGACGCCAGCGGCCGGGCCGCGGCCCCTTTCCTCAGCAGGCACACCCCGCCCCCACGGAGCCCCTTACCCAGGGGAGGAGGGGCACAGCGAGCTCAACACCCGTTCGCACGTGATCCCTCCGGGGACCGTAGCTCCTGGCTCCGCACCTGCTTTCCCACCCTGGGTCCCCGGACCCCCCACTTCTGGAGGGATGGGTGTGTGCGGGCCACTTGTCAGTTTGTCCCTTGAGCTGCGCCCTCTGTGGCTGAAGTTGGGGGGTGCAGCATGAGCGGGGTGGGCCCGGGTCCCACCAAGGCGTTAGTGGCAGGAGGGCAGGTGCAGGGAAATCCTGACCAGCTGTCCTCCTTGGGGTGGCAGGGAGGTGCCTGGGGCACCCCTAGCCGTCCTGAGACCTGGCTCTCCGGGAGTGGCCCAGCACCCCCTGTCCCCAGCCGCCCCCCTGAACAACACTGGGTGCTGGCAGGCCCCAAAGCCGGCTCTGTCTTTACGAGGCAGGTTTATGAATCCATTACCCTGCTCCTTGGGCCACTTCCGAGCAGCCATAATTTGTACAAAAGCAATAAAACCCAGTCAGCCTCTCCCTGTGCGGGCTGCTGCATTCTCCTCATGACCTCTGAGCACGGGGGCAGTCCTGAAGCCAGCTGCTGGGGACAGGGATGTGCCTCTCAGGGGACAGCAGGAACTTGCGGGGTGTGTCCCGAGCGTGCTGTCCTGACCTGTGATGCAGCCCAGCCGGCCTGGCTCGTTGTCAGAAGGTCCCCTGCCCACCCACCCTTCACTCAGTCCACCTCCTAGAGCCCTGGGGTGTGCAGCCATGGCCCACCTCCGTCCTGCTGGTAGGACATGCAAGTCCTTCCCTGTGTCCCTGTCCCCCGGCACTTGGGCTGGGGGTGTCAGCTCCAGCCCGCCCACACCGCCTCCTGCGGCTCGTCAGGCTGTGAACCTGGCCCCCGGATGCATGAGGGGTGTGATCGCAGGGAAGCTGCCCCGGTGTGCAGACAGACCAGCAGCCCAGCTGGATGGGCCCTTTGTTGCTCAGTCTGGAGATGTGGCATGGGGCCGGGGGGAGGGGGGACGGCACGTGACCTCAAGGGCCCCAAGCTACAGCCCCTCCCCCACCCCGCAGCTGGGTTGCAGGCTCTTCCAGAAAGGGGGCAGGGCCGTGGATTGCTGTGTGCCCAGACAGAGCAAGATGGGACAGAGGATGAGAGATAAACAGGTGACCTGACATGCCCAGTGCTTTAGCCGGTGCCAGGTGCCGAGGAGAAAGACGCACCACGCAGAGGGCATGCTGGTGTCCGGGGGCTGCTGGTGTAGAGGGGTGTTGAAGGGGAGGGGTGCTGGTGTGGAGGAGGAGGGTGCTGGTGTGGAGGGGAGGGGTCTGGTGTGGAGAGGTAGAGGGGAGGGGTCTTGTGTGGAGGGGGAGGGGTGCTGTATGGGGGAGGGGGGGGTGCTGGTGTCGAGGGGCAGGGGTGCTGGTGTGGATGGGGAGAGGGGAGGGGTGCTGGTGTGGAGGAGGAGAGGGGAGGGCCCCCCGCTGTGGAGGGCAGGGGTGCCCCTCCTCTGGTGGACATTCTGTGTCAGCAGGCTCTGCGGGCAGCTGTGTGTGTCCGCAGTTCGGACCTGTCACATGGGCACATTTCCACACCCCGTCTTTCTGCAGCTGTTCTCTGCAGGTGGCCTGGTCCTTGTCCCCTTGCTCCCCTGTCCCAGGTAGCAGTCAGCCTGCCCAGGGCGGCTGTGCACCAGGCACAGTAGGGTTGCTTGACCTCCCCTCCCAGGGTGCTGGAGACTCACCCTGCTGGCCAGAAGAGCTTCCCACGCCCACCCCTTTGTCCTGCCAGGTGCTGGAGGTGCGGGCGCCCCTGGAAGGAGGCACCGCTGTTGTCTTGCCCCACCTGCTAGTAACCCTGCCCCACTCCCACTCATGGGGCAGTGCCACGTGTGTGCTGGGGCGGCAGGCATCTGGCAGCCCCCACAGGTCCCAGTCAGGTCGGGGCAGCACAGACCAGGACAGCCATGGGCCCCTCCCAGCCCTGGGCCCCGGGACCTCCGGCAGGGAAGTGTCCACATCTGATCCAGCAGGATGGCTGGGACCACACCCTGCTGCTGTCTGCAGATGTGGAGCTCCCGGGCCCCCGGGATAGGGGACAGGGCTGGGGAGCCAGAGGCCACTTGCCTGCCTCCCCCTGTTCACAGTCCTCCCTTTGGAGAGGGACAGCTGGGCAAGGTTGGGCAAGGGTCTCTGTTGTACAGGAGGAGTGTGAGGCTGCCATGGGGCTGGGGGCCTTGGTTTTCTCCACCAGATGGCTGGATCCCAGAGAGAGGGGAGGACCATCCCCCGTGTTTGCTGTTCCTGCCCCACCCACGTCATTGTACCCCCCCCCCACAGAGTGCACATCGCTGTGGAGCGCCACGTGTCTGTGACGGCGCAGCCTCAGTCTGTGACTGTGACAGCCTTAGTACCACCGGCCCCAGGCGGGCCCCATCCACTGTGGGTGGGAGCAGAGCCAATCTCTGGGTCCCTGCCCTTTAGCGGGCAGTCAGTGGGAGAAAACAGAACCCATGGCAGCTGCTTTCCGAGTGTTGGCTGACAGGATGGGGGCTGCTGGGCGTGAGTGCACCCTGTGGTCAGACAGGAGCCGCCCGGGGACATCAGGCCAAGGGCAAATTGGAGGTCAGGACTGAGTGGAAGAAGGAAGGGGCCACATGGAGGGTGAGGGGCCCAGCCAGCTCCCAGGGCCAAAAGGGAGGCGGCCTTCAGGGAAGGCTGATCCCAGCAGTCCAGGCACATCCAGCTCATTGGCACGTCTCTGGGCAGGTCATTCGATCGGAGTTTTAGGGCGCTGTCAGCAAGAGGGGGTCTGGGTTCTGGGAGGCGTCCAACATGTTGGGGCACCATCCTCCAGCTGGGAGCCTGGAGCCTTGGACTAGTTATCCATGCCGTGGGGGTCACACAGGTGTGTCCCCATGTCTTGTGCTGCCTGCCATCTCAGCAGGGCCTGCATTTAGCGGCGGGAGAGCGTAGGTCCGGGACGAACCAGCTCGTCCCCGTGGTGTCGTCCACCCATTTCGAAAGTCTCCCTCCCCCCATTATTTTATTTCAAACTGGCCACAGGCACAGTTCAGCGCAGTGCCACTGAGGGCAGGCACCAGCCCCCTGCCGGTCCCCAGCAGCTGGCAGGAGAGCGCCCCCAGCCGGCAGGCACAGGGTGGGCCACGGATTTGGGTCCGCCTCGGTCACCTTGTAGGAACTGCCAGGAGAAGCCACCCAGATGCGTCCCCGCCCCGCGCTCCTGTCCCTGGGCACAGGGCCCCTCCCCTTGCCCGCTCTAAAGGGAAGACCACTGAGCCAGCTGCAGGCTGGTTGTCTTGTCCCGTCTCACCACCCTGTGGACTCAGCTCTAGGGAACTGTGTCTCAGCGGCATCCCCTGGGATCGCTTGGGAACGTCTGACTAGGGCAGTGTGAGCTGAGCCTCAGACAGCATGGTCGCCCCACAGGGTCCTCCTGGCTGGGCCCGCACACTGCATGAACTCCAGGAGGGGCTGTGGCAGCCACCATAGCCTCCTCACCTTGCTGGGTCCTCCCCTGGAGCCTCCGGATAGGAGCCAGCCTGCAGCCCTGCTCCCCCCAGTGCTGCCCCCACCACAGGGGATGCCTCCAAGGGGGCGGGGCAGCTGGCGCCCTCCCTCCTGGCCTGGCCTGAGGTGTGGGCAGCCCCTGCTGTCCCTTTAGTTCGCTGGGGCCTCCCGCCTCTGCCAGCCCCCGTCCTGCCTTTCTCCGTTCCGAATGCAGGCCTCCAGTTGAGGTCCCAGCAGGCTCGGCCTTCTCACCCGGACCCTGTGTTGCTCCGTGGCGCCCAGGCCCCAGCCACTGGGAACGGCCCAAGGCGACTTAGTTCCGAGCCCGGGCTCCCGTCCCGCCAGGTGACCCAGCCACAGCCCTGGCCCCAGAGGCCAGATGCAGCCTCTGGACAGGCCCACAAGGAGCCCTCATGGCGGTGGCCACACGTGCCAGGAGCCAGAGCTGGAGGGAGGGCAGGCTGGGTGCGAGAGTGGGTAGCAGGCCAGGATTCAATTATGCAGAACACGCAGGGCTGCGGGGCACAGGAGGTTAGGAATTAATGTTAACACTGTTCTGGTTAAGACTTTTTGTGTTCATAAATAATTCATAAGGCAGTTAGCGCTTTGGGTCTGACAACAGGAGAATATATTAATACAGTCGACTCCACGAAAGGTCAGCCGCGGCGGGGCTGCGGCCGTCTTTGATTCATTCGCTGACACGGGCTCGTTAATTACTCCGGCCCAGTGAGGGCTGTGGGGGAGCCGCTAATGAGAAGAAGGGAGCCCGCCGTCAGCGGGCGTGGAGGAAGGAATGGACCAGGGTCCCTGTAAGGCCCCTGAGGCGGGAGCAGAGGGCCCCCACCTGCCCCCCAGAGGCTCGGGTAGGGCCGGGCCGGCTCCAAAGAAGCTGTCAGGGCCTCCTGGCTCAGGAGTGTCCCGGCGTGGCCATCCTCGGTCTCTGAGTACTTACGGAGCACCTTCCACAGGTGAGGGGTGACTCCAGGCCTGCAGTCTGAGGGTTGAAGAGAACCTGGAAATCCCCTCTCTCGTGGGGGCTGTAGAAGGCAGGGCCGGTGGGAAGCAGGACAGAGGAGTAAATGTGTGCCCGTCGCAGCGAACGTGCATAGAGCAGAGGGAGCCAGAGGGGAAGAATGCAGAGCGGCCATCAGGCTAGGGCCCGGGGTGCCCCTGAGCGCCCCTGGAGGGAGGGCGCTCAGACGGGCCCAGAAGCATGACCGTGTGGTAGGGGGAGGGAGTCCTAGCATGTGTCCGCGCGAATGTGCAGGCGTGTGCAGGCGTGTGCACGCGAGGGCTCCTTGCACGCAGGGGGTTGCCTTCTGTGTGGCCAGGAGCTGCTGGTGGGAACAGAGGGGCGCAGGGGCTTCCCCGGCTCGGTGGGGGTTGGCGTCCAAGCACAGCCAGCACCCAGGGCACCAGGCGTCCATCCGTCCAGGCGTGTCCTCCATGCCTGCTGTTGCCTGGTGCTCCCCAAGTTCCTCCTCCCTGATAGGCGAACTCAGGTTGACCCACAGAGCAGTGCCAGTTCTCCTGGATACCTTTGCTAACTGCAGCCAGAGAACAGGAAAAGTCATCTTGTGTTTTGCACAGTGGTGCTGTGGGATGGCCATCACTGTGCAACCCAGAACTCCCTCAGAAGTACCACCCCCTGGAGACCCCGCAGCAGGAGCAGGAGGAGAGTTCAGACCTCAGTGGTCAGAATCCACGTTGTCCCTCCATCCGTCTGTCCATCCATCCATGCGTTCATTCTCTGTGAGCTCCGTCTGGATACCGTGTGCACTGTGCTAAGTCTTTCATCCATCTATCCGTCCACCCGTCCGTCCATATATTCATTCCCTGCGAGCTCTGTCTGGGTACTGTGTGCACCATGCTAAGTCTTTCATCCATCAGTCCACCCATCCGTTCGTCCATATATTCATTCCCTGCGAGCTCCGTCTGGGTACTGTGTGCACCATGCTAAGTCTTTCATCCATCAGTCCACCCATCCGTCCATATATTCATTCCCTGCGAGCTCTGTCTGGGTACTGTGTGCACCGTGCTAAGTCTTTCATCCATCCGTCCGTCTGTCCGTCCGTCCATGTGTTTGTTCCCTGCGAGCTCATCTGGGTACCGTGTGCACCATGCTAAGTCTTTCATCCATCAGTCCACCCATCCGTCCATGCCCCCCAGCATCTACCTGCCCCCCCCCCCGTCCCCCCAGCCCCCACAGCAGAATGCCCTTCCTCACGCAGCCTCCCGCAGGGCCCAGGTCTTGTTTCTCATGGCACCAGAGAGCGCTCCACCAAGTGCTGTTGGGGCTCCCTCAAGGGACCTCCGGTGGCCACAGTGTGCCCTGCCATCTTATTTGCGGGGCCCCCGAGGTTACCCGTCCAGCTCCCCTTCCAAGAAGCCCGCCCTCCACCCCTGTACCCCCACAACCCTGGGAGGCTGGGAGGCTGGAGGCTGCTGAGTAGTCAAGGGCAGGCCCACCTGGGCACAGAGGAGTGGGCCCGCCTCCCCTGCGTTCCCGTGGCTGGTGGAACCATGTGTGGAAAGGTGGGACCTGGCTCCGCGAGGGGCCGAGATGGACCTGGGGGCTGAGTCCCTCTCTGAGGCAACATGGCCACTTCGCCCTCCTCTCCGTTGGGCTCACTCTGCTGGGCTGGGCCACGTCTCCGGAGTCTCCCTGGGGAGGTTCCAAACATGGGTCCCCAGGCACAGGTGTGAGGCTGCTGGGGCTCTGGGCCACTGTGCTGTACCCTCCCTTGCGGCTTCCGTCCCAGGTCCCAGCCTTGTGCCCCCAACTCTGGTGACCCAGCAGCAGCCCAGGGCCTGGGCCAAGGGGATGGTCCTCAGAGGAGGGGCCGCCCGGGGGAGCTATGACCGTCCTGACTGTGCTTCCTTCCCCCACAGAGCTCCGCGCAGGCGGTGTCGGGCAGAGGCTACTCGGTAAGTCTGCCGCCCCCTCCACTGCGGGCTGGACCCACACATGCCCCCTGCCGCCGCAGCCCCCAGCCGTCTTCAGCATCTGGTCCCTGCCCCAGCAGCGGGGCTGGGGCGGAGGCCGGTGGAGGCCAGCTGGGAGCGTCGCTCAGGGTCTCAGAAGAGTCGGCCCTCGTTGCCTGACTGCCTGAGGACCAGGGGTGGGGAGATGCTCTACCCCGGGTCCTGCCAGGAGGCACTCCAAGTAAAGGGTTCCGGGCACCGAGCAGCAACCCCCCCACCCCAGGGACTTGACACCCCGCATGCCGTGCTCCATGCTCCGTGCTTGGCCGGGGCTCAGGTGTGAGGACCCCGGGCCCTGTGGCCTCCCGCCTCCTGCCCCTGCTTCCTGCCCCTCCCCTCCTCCTACCCCACCCCTACCCCAGCAGCCCCTACCCTTTCCTCGTGGCTTCATTTTGTTGCCCCTTAAGTATCAGGAGGAACGTTAATGACGCCATAAAACCCAGAGCTCCATAAAAGCCATTTTTGCAGATTTACAGCCGTTTTTTGGCTCATTGGAGGGTGGGGCCTGGGCTCTGCCCGCCTCATCCTCCCCTCCTGCCTCTGCCCCCAGCCCCTGATTTACTGTGAGCCCCAGAGTTCCAGGCCTGCTGGGCGGCTTCTCTAAATCACATCAGCTTTTTATAGGGTGTGTAATTAACCCACTGACTTTCTGTGTGAGGGGACACCCTGCGCCCCTGAGCCTCCCCTGACCCCTAGCCGCCCTGACCTCAGGGTTGGGTGGGTCAGGTGCCGGGTTTTCAGTGTTGCACCTGGTGGGCTGTAGGCTTCTGGGTGGTGGTCACATCCTGATGCCGGAGGCGTGTCTCCCTGGGGGGCCCTTCCCTCCTCGGGTCTGGCCACAGCCATGGGTGGCGGCCTGCACTGCCCCTTCTCCCCACGGGCCGGGTCGTCTCAGCATATCCTTGGCTCCTTGATGGAGTGGCACTCTGGCCGGGAGTGGTGCCAGCGCTGGGCTCCAGCTGGGGGCAGAGTGCTAGTGTGGGAAGTGGCTGGTGATAACACTCGGTGTGATGCAAGTCGGGACAGGGAGAGTGAGGGGAAGGTCAGGGGTGTGTGTCAACCTAAGGGTCCCAGACGGGCCAGGCCCAGGGACGCCCCGATTGGAGCCTCCTTCCGTGTGTGAGAGTCCCTGGGCAACTGGGGTCTCCCTGCCCCGAGCCTCCTTGCCAGAGCTTCTGGGCGGCCCTTCTGCTTCCAGATTGCATGTGTTACTCATGGTCTTCTCCCCCAAGAGCTCCTTGGAATGTTTCCTGGAGAAAAACCCGTAATTAATGGGCCAGATGCTTGCAACTTAACCCCCGTGGCCACTGCACGGGAGTGACAGGTGGTGGCAGGGACGTACCCAGCCTGCTGCTGGGCCATGGCGGTTCCTGTGTGTGCATGCCAGGTGCTGGCAGGAGCAGGTGTATGCCGGTCCCCGGCAGGAGCAGGCGTGTGCGTTAGGTTCTGGCATGAACAGGTGTGTGGATTAGGTCCTGGTACAAGCAGGTGTGTGCTGATCCCCAGCATGAGCAGGTGTGTGCATTAGGCCCTGGCGTGAGCAGGTGTGTGCTGATCCCTGGCATGAGCAGGTGGGGGCATCAGGTCCTGGTATGAGCAGATGTGTGTGCTGGTCCCTGGCACGAACAGGTGTGTGTGCTGATCCCCAGCATGAGCAGGTGCGTGCATTAGGTCCTGGCCCAGCATGAGCAGATGTGTGTACTAGGCCCTGGCATGAGCATGTGTGTGCATTAGGTCCTGGCACAGACAGGTGAGTGTGCTGGTCCCCGGCACGAGCAGGTGTTTGTGCTGGTCCCTGGCATATGCTGGTGGGCGGGCGCTGCAAGGTTCAGGTGGTTGGCCTGGCCCTTCCAGAAGTAGAGGTGCCTCTGGCACTGGAGGAGGCAGAACCAACCCCTGTGACCCTCAGCCAGTAGGAACAGAGAGGGTGGGGGCAGGTGGATGGCCAGGCCCAGGCCTGGGAAGTTCTGTGAGCTCAGCGCCCAGATCTCTGTGTGCACTGGGCCCCCAGGGCTGTCTGTGGCTTCCGGCGCTGCCCACCAGGGGTGTGAGGGCTGGGCCAGCTGGATTGGGCAGAGGGGGGCTATGACCCTGCCTCTAAATCCAGGCTTCACCATGGACGCCCCAGACACTCGAGTGTACACACTGAGGTCAAGGCATGCGTGTGTGTGCATG
This sequence comes from Enhydra lutris kenyoni, assembly GCF_002288905.1. Lineage (NCBI taxonomy): Eukaryota > Metazoa > Chordata > Mammalia > Carnivora > Mustelidae > Enhydra > Enhydra lutris. Next base: position 224,192 of record NW_019154201.1, read on the forward strand.
CATGGTCCCTGGGTGGCGCGTGTGGCTTCTGCCAGCACCTGACCCGTGTACAGCTTGCGGATGGCTCTCCGTGAGAGGAGAGTGTGTGCCGTGTCCCCGTGTCTCCTTGTGGCTGTGGGGGGCTGTGCACGCCTGTAAGTCCCAGTGTGCTGTTTCTTTCTGGACCATGCGCATGTCCGTCTGGAAGGGTGTGTGCGTGCCCGTGTGTCTGCGCTTAAGTGGCGGTCATGGCGCCGGTGCCTGGATGTGAGCCGCGGCTTCGCGTGCGGGTGTGCACCTGTGCCCCGGTGCCTTGCTTGTGTGTGTCCATAGGTGGGACCTCAGGGTCGGCAGGGCTCATGTCTGTCCCCAACAGCGTCCCTGCACTAGTGACCCAGAGCAGCTGTCGTCTGACCTGCTTTATAGACCGTACTTAAAGGGCTTTAATTCTGTGAGCTTTATCCCCAGCAAATCCCCAAGTACTGCTCATCCTCGACAGCTTGTCCCGGAAGCTTGGTGTGGCCTCCCCGGCACACATCAGGTGTTCCTTAGTGCCGCGAGATGAGTTGGAAAGTAATTTTCTCCGTTCAGCTGCTGGGAACTGGGGACGTGACAACCCATCTCCCTCCATAGCAGGGCTTGGGAGTTCTTTTATTAAAGGGAAATGAGGATCTGGATGCCTGCTGGGGCCGGGAGGCCGGCCGAGTGCGTCGCACGGAGTGTTCTGGAAGTGGCCTGTGCTCACAGAGGCTCTGGGGCTGCAGACAGGAGCGGAGGCAGAATGGCAGTGATGCCACCGGCCACCACCTGTGATGAGCCGGGAGGTCTCAGGCCCTCCATGTGGACGTGATCACCATGGCAGTGACCCCACCCCCCACCTCTAGGTGAGGACTGAAGTGCAGGGCTCAAAGACCCTCCCCCCGCAGGTGCCGGCCAAGGGGCTGAGCTGGGAGCCGGAGCAGGCAGGCCCGTCCGCAGGTCCCCTCCGTTCCCAGGCCCATCATGGGTTCTCAGACCTCTCCTGGGCACCCTCCTCCCTTCCACAAGTGTTTGCTGACCCGGGTGGCCAGTGTCCCCGCCCCACGGGCCTCACCGTGCCACGGAGAAGATGCTGAATAAAGCCAGTAAGAATGTTCCTAGGTGGACGCGGCGAGTGCAGAGGTGACCCGGCGGCAGGGAGGGGCAAGGCCAGGCTGCAGGGGGCCACAAGTGTGAGTGTGCATGCTGGGGCAGGGGGAGGGACCCCGGGAGCAGGCGGTGCAAAGGCCATGCAGGGGGAGGGCTCCACCTGCCCACGTGAAGAGCAGCAAGAGGCAGGGGGCTGCTGTGGGCAGGGCGTGGGGCTTTCCCTTGGACGCAGGTGGAGTTCTCAGCAGAGCAGGGCTGGATGGGGAGGAAGAGACCTCTGCCTTCTCCCCAGGCCAGGCAGCCGCGAGGCCACAGGGGTGAGTGTGGGAGAGCCGGCCACAAGCCAGGCACAGAAGGGCACAGGATGCCCGCCAGCTCGTTTGGGTCAGGCAGGCCCCCGTCGATACCTGCCACGGCAGGAGCCCCTCACGCGGGGTGTAATTAGCCAGTTGGCTTGATTGCCTTTGAGAGATTTCTGGAAATTGATTTTCAGGATTCGGTTGGGCTACAGACAGCTAATTTCCTAGCACCTCCAGCCCCGGCACCATCCTCCCACCCTGGAGCCCAGCTGGCGAGGGCCACAGGGCTGTGGAGGGAGGCTGCTGTGGCCGGCAGCGTGGCCCCGGCTGGCCCCAGCATGGCCCAGACTGTGGTTATGGAAGGTTCCTTCACGTCCGCGTCCGAGCTTCCATTCGCCTGATGGGTCTGCCCTGGGTGGTTCCCGCACGGGCTGCTTGGGCCTCCTCACAGCCCTGGGGCTGTAACCGGCGTTCCCAGGGCAAGAGCCAGGAGAAAGCATTGGTGGTGTGGCTCCCACGCCAAGTAGTCATCAGACCCACCCGGACGCCAGCGGCCGGGCCGCGGCCCCTTTCCTCAGCAGGCACACCCCGCCCCCACGGAGCCCCTTACCCAGGGGAGGAGGGGCACAGCGAGCTCAACACCCGTTCGCACGTGATCCCTCCGGGGACCGTAGCTCCTGGCTCCGCACCTGCTTTCCCACCCTGGGTCCCCGGACCCCCCACTTCTGGAGGGATGGGTGTGTGCGGGCCACTTGTCAGTTTGTCCCTTGAGCTGCGCCCTCTGTGGCTGAAGTTGGGGGGTGCAGCATGAGCGGGGTGGGCCCGGGTCCCACCAAGGCGTTAGTGGCAGGAGGGCAGGTGCAGGGAAATCCTGACCAGCTGTCCTCCTTGGGGTGGCAGGGAGGTGCCTGGGGCACCCCTAGCCGTCCTGAGACCTGGCTCTCCGGGAGTGGCCCAGCACCCCCTGTCCCCAGCCGCCCCCCTGAACAACACTGGGTGCTGGCAGGCCCCAAAGCCGGCTCTGTCTTTACGAGGCAGGTTTATGAATCCATTACCCTGCTCCTTGGGCCACTTCCGAGCAGCCATAATTTGTACAAAAGCAATAAAACCCAGTCAGCCTCTCCCTGTGCGGGCTGCTGCATTCTCCTCATGACCTCTGAGCACGGGGGCAGTCCTGAAGCCAGCTGCTGGGGACAGGGATGTGCCTCTCAGGGGACAGCAGGAACTTGCGGGGTGTGTCCCGAGCGTGCTGTCCTGACCTGTGATGCAGCCCAGCCGGCCTGGCTCGTTGTCAGAAGGTCCCCTGCCCACCCACCCTTCACTCAGTCCACCTCCTAGAGCCCTGGGGTGTGCAGCCATGGCCCACCTCCGTCCTGCTGGTAGGACATGCAAGTCCTTCCCTGTGTCCCTGTCCCCCGGCACTTGGGCTGGGGGTGTCAGCTCCAGCCCGCCCACACCGCCTCCTGCGGCTCGTCAGGCTGTGAACCTGGCCCCCGGATGCATGAGGGGTGTGATCGCAGGGAAGCTGCCCCGGTGTGCAGACAGACCAGCAGCCCAGCTGGATGGGCCCTTTGTTGCTCAGTCTGGAGATGTGGCATGGGGCCGGGGGGAGGGGGGACGGCACGTGACCTCAAGGGCCCCAAGCTACAGCCCCTCCCCCACCCCGCAGCTGGGTTGCAGGCTCTTCCAGAAAGGGGGCAGGGCCGTGGATTGCTGTGTGCCCAGACAGAGCAAGATGGGACAGAGGATGAGAGATAAACAGGTGACCTGACATGCCCAGTGCTTTAGCCGGTGCCAGGTGCCGAGGAGAAAGACGCACCACGCAGAGGGCATGCTGGTGTCCGGGGGCTGCTGGTGTAGAGGGGTGTTGAAGGGGAGGGGTGCTGGTGTGGAGGAGGAGGGTGCTGGTGTGGAGGGGAGGGGTCTGGTGTGGAGAGGTAGAGGGGAGGGGTCTTGTGTGGAGGGGGAGGGGTGCTGTATGGGGGAGGGGGGGGTGCTGGTGTCGAGGGGCAGGGGTGCTGGTGTGGATGGGGAGAGGGGAGGGGTGCTGGTGTGGAGGAGGAGAGGGGAGGGCCCCCCGCTGTGGAGGGCAGGGGTGCCCCTCCTCTGGTGGACATTCTGTGTCAGCAGGCTCTGCGGGCAGCTGTGTGTGTCCGCAGTTCGGACCTGTCACATGGGCACATTTCCACACCCCGTCTTTCTGCAGCTGTTCTCTGCAGGTGGCCTGGTCCTTGTCCCCTTGCTCCCCTGTCCCAGGTAGCAGTCAGCCTGCCCAGGGCGGCTGTGCACCAGGCACAGTAGGGTTGCTTGACCTCCCCTCCCAGGGTGCTGGAGACTCACCCTGCTGGCCAGAAGAGCTTCCCACGCCCACCCCTTTGTCCTGCCAGGTGCTGGAGGTGCGGGCGCCCCTGGAAGGAGGCACCGCTGTTGTCTTGCCCCACCTGCTAGTAACCCTGCCCCACTCCCACTCATGGGGCAGTGCCACGTGTGTGCTGGGGCGGCAGGCATCTGGCAGCCCCCACAGGTCCCAGTCAGGTCGGGGCAGCACAGACCAGGACAGCCATGGGCCCCTCCCAGCCCTGGGCCCCGGGACCTCCGGCAGGGAAGTGTCCACATCTGATCCAGCAGGATGGCTGGGACCACACCCTGCTGCTGTCTGCAGATGTGGAGCTCCCGGGCCCCCGGGATAGGGGACAGGGCTGGGGAGCCAGAGGCCACTTGCCTGCCTCCCCCTGTTCACAGTCCTCCCTTTGGAGAGGGACAGCTGGGCAAGGTTGGGCAAGGGTCTCTGTTGTACAGGAGGAGTGTGAGGCTGCCATGGGGCTGGGGGCCTTGGTTTTCTCCACCAGATGGCTGGATCCCAGAGAGAGGGGAGGACCATCCCCCGTGTTTGCTGTTCCTGCCCCACCCACGTCATTGTACCCCCCCCCCACAGAGTGCACATCGCTGTGGAGCGCCACGTGTCTGTGACGGCGCAGCCTCAGTCTGTGACTGTGACAGCCTTAGTACCACCGGCCCCAGGCGGGCCCCATCCACTGTGGGTGGGAGCAGAGCCAATCTCTGGGTCCCTGCCCTTTAGCGGGCAGTCAGTGGGAGAAAACAGAACCCATGGCAGCTGCTTTCCGAGTGTTGGCTGACAGGATGGGGGCTGCTGGGCGTGAGTGCACCCTGTGGTCAGACAGGAGCCGCCCGGGGACATCAGGCCAAGGGCAAATTGGAGGTCAGGACTGAGTGGAAGAAGGAAGGGGCCACATGGAGGGTGAGGGGCCCAGCCAGCTCCCAGGGCCAAAAGGGAGGCGGCCTTCAGGGAAGGCTGATCCCAGCAGTCCAGGCACATCCAGCTCATTGGCACGTCTCTGGGCAGGTCATTCGATCGGAGTTTTAGGGCGCTGTCAGCAAGAGGGGGTCTGGGTTCTGGGAGGCGTCCAACATGTTGGGGCACCATCCTCCAGCTGGGAGCCTGGAGCCTTGGACTAGTTATCCATGCCGTGGGGGTCACACAGGTGTGTCCCCATGTCTTGTGCTGCCTGCCATCTCAGCAGGGCCTGCATTTAGCGGCGGGAGAGCGTAGGTCCGGGACGAACCAGCTCGTCCCCGTGGTGTCGTCCACCCATTTCGAAAGTCTCCCTCCCCCCATTATTTTATTTCAAACTGGCCACAGGCACAGTTCAGCGCAGTGCCACTGAGGGCAGGCACCAGCCCCCTGCCGGTCCCCAGCAGCTGGCAGGAGAGCGCCCCCAGCCGGCAGGCACAGGGTGGGCCACGGATTTGGGTCCGCCTCGGTCACCTTGTAGGAACTGCCAGGAGAAGCCACCCAGATGCGTCCCCGCCCCGCGCTCCTGTCCCTGGGCACAGGGCCCCTCCCCTTGCCCGCTCTAAAGGGAAGACCACTGAGCCAGCTGCAGGCTGGTTGTCTTGTCCCGTCTCACCACCCTGTGGACTCAGCTCTAGGGAACTGTGTCTCAGCGGCATCCCCTGGGATCGCTTGGGAACGTCTGACTAGGGCAGTGTGAGCTGAGCCTCAGACAGCATGGTCGCCCCACAGGGTCCTCCTGGCTGGGCCCGCACACTGCATGAACTCCAGGAGGGGCTGTGGCAGCCACCATAGCCTCCTCACCTTGCTGGGTCCTCCCCTGGAGCCTCCGGATAGGAGCCAGCCTGCAGCCCTGCTCCCCCCAGTGCTGCCCCCACCACAGGGGATGCCTCCAAGGGGGCGGGGCAGCTGGCGCCCTCCCTCCTGGCCTGGCCTGAGGTGTGGGCAGCCCCTGCTGTCCCTTTAGTTCGCTGGGGCCTCCCGCCTCTGCCAGCCCCCGTCCTGCCTTTCTCCGTTCCGAATGCAGGCCTCCAGTTGAGGTCCCAGCAGGCTCGGCCTTCTCACCCGGACCCTGTGTTGCTCCGTGGCGCCCAGGCCCCAGCCACTGGGAACGGCCCAAGGCGACTTAGTTCCGAGCCCGGGCTCCCGTCCCGCCAGGTGACCCAGCCACAGCCCTGGCCCCAGAGGCCAGATGCAGCCTCTGGACAGGCCCACAAGGAGCCCTCATGGCGGTGGCCACACGTGCCAGGAGCCAGAGCTGGAGGGAGGGCAGGCTGGGTGCGAGAGTGGGTAGCAGGCCAGGATTCAATTATGCAGAACACGCAGGGCTGCGGGGCACAGGAGGTTAGGAATTAATGTTAACACTGTTCTGGTTAAGACTTTTTGTGTTCATAAATAATTCATAAGGCAGTTAGCGCTTTGGGTCTGACAACAGGAGAATATATTAATACAGTCGACTCCACGAAAGGTCAGCCGCGGCGGGGCTGCGGCCGTCTTTGATTCATTCGCTGACACGGGCTCGTTAATTACTCCGGCCCAGTGAGGGCTGTGGGGGAGCCGCTAATGAGAAGAAGGGAGCCCGCCGTCAGCGGGCGTGGAGGAAGGAATGGACCAGGGTCCCTGTAAGGCCCCTGAGGCGGGAGCAGAGGGCCCCCACCTGCCCCCCAGAGGCTCGGGTAGGGCCGGGCCGGCTCCAAAGAAGCTGTCAGGGCCTCCTGGCTCAGGAGTGTCCCGGCGTGGCCATCCTCGGTCTCTGAGTACTTACGGAGCACCTTCCACAGGTGAGGGGTGACTCCAGGCCTGCAGTCTGAGGGTTGAAGAGAACCTGGAAATCCCCTCTCTCGTGGGGGCTGTAGAAGGCAGGGCCGGTGGGAAGCAGGACAGAGGAGTAAATGTGTGCCCGTCGCAGCGAACGTGCATAGAGCAGAGGGAGCCAGAGGGGAAGAATGCAGAGCGGCCATCAGGCTAGGGCCCGGGGTGCCCCTGAGCGCCCCTGGAGGGAGGGCGCTCAGACGGGCCCAGAAGCATGACCGTGTGGTAGGGGGAGGGAGTCCTAGCATGTGTCCGCGCGAATGTGCAGGCGTGTGCAGGCGTGTGCACGCGAGGGCTCCTTGCACGCAGGGGGTTGCCTTCTGTGTGGCCAGGAGCTGCTGGTGGGAACAGAGGGGCGCAGGGGCTTCCCCGGCTCGGTGGGGGTTGGCGTCCAAGCACAGCCAGCACCCAGGGCACCAGGCGTCCATCCGTCCAGGCGTGTCCTCCATGCCTGCTGTTGCCTGGTGCTCCCCAAGTTCCTCCTCCCTGATAGGCGAACTCAGGTTGACCCACAGAGCAGTGCCAGTTCTCCTGGATACCTTTGCTAACTGCAGCCAGAGAACAGGAAAAGTCATCTTGTGTTTTGCACAGTGGTGCTGTGGGATGGCCATCACTGTGCAACCCAGAACTCCCTCAGAAGTACCACCCCCTGGAGACCCCGCAGCAGGAGCAGGAGGAGAGTTCAGACCTCAGTGGTCAGAATCCACGTTGTCCCTCCATCCGTCTGTCCATCCATCCATGCGTTCATTCTCTGTGAGCTCCGTCTGGATACCGTGTGCACTGTGCTAAGTCTTTCATCCATCTATCCGTCCACCCGTCCGTCCATATATTCATTCCCTGCGAGCTCTGTCTGGGTACTGTGTGCACCGTGCTAAGTCTTTCATCCATCCGTCCGTCTGTCCGTCCGTCCATGTGTTTGTTCCCTGCGAGCTCATCTGGGTACCGTGTGCACCATGCTAAGTCTTTCATCCATCAGTCCACCCATCCGTCCATATATTCATTCCCTGCGAGCTCTGTCTGGGTACTGTGTGCACCATGCTAAGTCTTTCATCCATCAGTCCACCCATCCGTTCGTCCATATATTCATTCCCTGCGAGCTCCGTCTGGGTACTGTGTGCACCATGCTAAGTCTTTCATCCATCAGTCCACCCATCCGTCCATCCCATGTGTTCATTCCCTGCCAGCTCCATCTGGATACCGTGTGCACCATGCTAAGTCTTTCATCCATCCATCCGTCCGTCCGTCCGTCCATGTGTTTGTTCCCTGCCAGCTCATCTGGGCACTGTGTGCACCATGCTAAGTCTTGTCTTTCATCCATCCATCTGTCCGTCCATCAGTCCATGCGTTCATCCCCTGCCCTCTCCTTCTGAGTACTCTGTGCACCATGCTATGTCATCCATCCATCTGTCCATCCATGCGTTCTGTCCAGGGGCAGTAAGGCAGGTCCCATGGGCTAAGAAGTGGAAGGACCAGCATTCTATTCCAGTTGTCCTGAGATTTGGAGAGTTAGAGGGATGGCTCCTTTCCTCCCAGCTTCCCCCCGATCAGTCACCGCACCTGCCCGGCACTCTGTGCCCTGGACTCTCCCCTCTGACATAGCTTCATGCCACCGGCAGCTCCTAAGCTGCTGTGTTTCCGGCCCCGGCGCAGACTTGGCGTCTCAGGAGCACCAGACCCCATGCCGTGTCTCCATGCGCTTCCCTCAGAGACCACTCTCCGCCCAAGTGCAGGAGGAGGCCTGGAGCGGGGGCAGGCACGCCAACCCACTCATTTCACAGGGCTCCAAAGAGCCCACTGGCCAGCTGTGGGACCGTCCTTGTCTCTGTGAGGCGGCCCATTCAGGGCTCTCAGAGCTCTAAACCATGGCCCGCCACTGCCCAGGTCTTGGGGGGCCACCCTGAGCTCCCCCTGTCCCCGAGATGCAGACACCTGGGGCAGGGGGGAACACGAGGGGGCGTGGGATGGAGCAGGCGAGTCTTAAGGCTTCTCTGGGCTGCTCTGGGGGGCGCACCCCGGGGCGGGCAGGTACCAGCCCTATCTGTCCTTGCTGCCCCCACCTGGGAGAGGTAAGGACGCCACCTCCCTCCTCCCAAATGCGCCTGCGTGGTTCCAGCCGCGCTTCTCCACTAAGTGGGTCTCACTCACCATCAGCCCGTGGAGGCCTTGCACACTTGGGCTATTAGGGCTGCAGTAACTTAATTGCTCGTTAATTGGGTAATTAGTGCTTTGTTTTGCTTTAAAGCCTAAACACTCATAAAAAGTGAATTAGCTGAGTAAACAAGTGTGGGATTTTCAGGGTCCTCATCTAGCTATCGTGCATAATTAATCAGGCTCACTGTGACTTTCTGAGCCAGCGTGGCCTAGGGCCCTTTGCAGGGTGATCCTGGAGCCCCAGCCCTGTCCCAGCTGCCCTGAGGGAGTCCCTGGCATGGGGTCCTGATCAGAAGGGCCAGATTGAGACTGGGTTTCAGACCCCATGCACCCATTCTCCTGGGTGGGCTCCCAACTACTCTGCCTCAGTTTCCCCATCCATAAGCAGGTGGGTCGGTGGTGGGTCCTGAGTTGTATAGAAGTGACTCCAGTGAGCCAATGCGCCATCAGCCCCACACCCCACAGCATGCCAGGCCTCCCGCCAGCGGGATGTGGGGCTCCCCTCTCCTGCCTGCCTTGTGGTGTCAGGATTGCTGTCCAGCACAACCAAACCGCAGCTTCTACCCTGTTGCCGCCAGCAAATCCCTTCACCTGCTGGGCCCCCCGCTTCTTGTCTGTGGAGTCGGGGAACACCCAGATGATTACTGGCGGGCCCTGCTGCCCCGTGTGGTGCGCCCCATCCTTGCGTCTGGCCCGGTGCTTCAGACATGATCACCCAGTTGATCCCATGGACGCCCCAGCCACAGACCAGACCGCAACCCCCACCCCACCCCTGGCACTCCTGCCTATGAGGTCCCACGTCACTGCCCAGCATCTGAGGGTGAGGTGCTCTGACCAACAGGGGTGAAAAATGGCCTTTTCAGCCCGACTCCAGACAGTGGGTGATGGGAGGAGGCTCCGGGCCTCTGGAGTGTGTTCGCGGCTCCTTTTTTAGCTGAATTGCTTACTGGGGCACATGTTTCATATCCCGGGGGAGTGTTTACAGTACGATGGAAGGCGAGCACCTTGGGCCCTTCTCTGTGGGGGGGACGGGTGCCCACGTGGGCAGGCAGGGCAGCCACTCTCCTTCCCGAAGCTCTTCCGAGGCAGCAGCGATGGGTAGAACGTTCATGAAGCTGGAGCCGATGAGGCCATGGGAACTGTGAGCGTGGCCAGTGCTGCTGGGCCACATGCATAAGGACAGGTGACCCTGTGCCAGGTCACCTGGGCGCACATGTGCCCTGCACACACTGGGACACTGGGCAGGATACCCTGGGGCAGAGCATGCATTGGGCAGGACACCAGGCGCTTCCATGAGCCAGGCCTCAGGGTACACCTGGACATGTCTCAGAACGTGCACATCCATGACAGGCTGGCTGGGCCTGCACGCACATGCATGAGCCGTGACAGCAGGCCCAGCGAAAACAGCCCACATCAACAGTTTGTGCCTCTTGGAACTCCCCGGGTGTCCCCAGGGCACACAGCCCAGAGTGTGGCCTCAGCACCGACTGTCCAGCAGCTCAGACCTTTCTGCCCCATGCTCAGGTGGGCTGCCTAGAATGTTCCGTGGCCTTCCAGCCCACATTGACCGGGGGCCCTGCTGATTTGGTGTGCAGCTGCTCAGGGCTTTGTGGGTGGCAGTGCTCTTTGAGAGTGAGCTTCCAGCCGGCGAGGAGTCAGGTCCTCCGCAGCCCCTTGGCAGCCCTGTGAGCAGGACCTCCGCAGCAGACGTCCCAGACCACACGCTGCAGCGGGAGCGGAACCTGGTCTGGGTCCAGAGCACCAGGCCATGCGCCGACCCTCAGCCCTCTCTGACCCTGGATCGAGTGGGGTCACCTGAGTAGGAAGCTAGGGGGAGGCAGAAGCGAGCTGGGGTGGCTCGTAGTATCTTTCTCTATGGCAGGGCCCAGGGTAGCCTCTGGGCCCTCTCTATCTCCATGGCCTGAGGGGGCCCGCAGTGGGCAGGACGGACCCTGCCCCTGCTCCCAGCCTCTCTCCTCCCCACTCCCCGGGGGCACCTCTGGCCCAGGCCCAGATGCTAGAGCATCTGACGGGAGAAGTGGGCTCAGAGTCAAGGTCTCCCTGCCCATGAATTTTTCATGCCTTTGTTTGAGAAATGGGAGACAGGCAACCTCCACTAAGTACCACTATGAAGCAGTAATTAATGTTCACACTGAGAGAAGAAAAAGGTACATTTCTGTTGCAGCTCAGTGACCGTGTTGATTTGTGTCTCCTAATCCCGGAGGGTGACAGGCAGCCCCCACCCAAGCAGGTGGCTGCCCAGGTTTCTGGAAGAGGCCCGGGAATGGAGGCCCAATTCCCCAGACCTCCTGTGCAGGTGCTCCTGGACCGGGCAGGGCACTGTCAGTGAGAGGTGTCTGTGTCCAGACCCTGTGGGAGGCTGGATGCCTCCAAGAGCCGTTAGGTGATACGAGGGAAGAGGCTGAGGCAGAGGTAGTGGTGCTGAAGATGATGCTGGTGTTGATTGTGGTGGTGCTGGCGATGGCCATGAGGACGGTGATGGTGACGACCGTGACGGCGATGGTGGTGAGGATGGTGGTGCTCGTGATGGCAGTGAGGACGGTGATGGTGAGGATGACGGTGACGGTGATGAGGATGACATGGGTAGCAGCGACAGTGAAGAAGTGACCGTCATACTAACAATCATTCCAAGTACACACCCAGCACTGTCCTGGTGCTTCGCCTGTATTCACTCATTGGAGCTGCACGACAGCCTGTGGCCGGGCTGTTGTCTGTGGTACAGAAGCATTAACTGAGGCACGGAGAGGTCAAGGGGCCTGCCTGAGGCTGCCCGGGGTGGGTGGCAGCATGTACCCGGAGGATGTCTGCCCCTTTGCCCACGTTCTGGCCTCCCCACCGTAGCTAGCACATGCACTTGGGGCCTCGAGTCTGCCCTCTGCTCGTTGGGCTCCCTGCTTGGACCCGCACACACACCCCAGGGTTGCCCCCCCCCCCGGACCACCCAGCCCTGCTGGATCCCGTGAAGGTCACCTCTCTCAGGCAGCTCCTGTAAGACAGATGTGGCTCCTTTTCCCTCCTTGCCCTGATTAATTGCCTCATTCAGTTCCAACTCTATTGCAGTTAAACATTAATTCAGTAGGACTTAATGATGGGAACTCATTTATGACGTGGCCTGTGCTGGCTGACAAGGGGGTGCTGTTTGGTTCGTGACAGGGCCACGCATGCGCTCGTTGGGAAGCACCCTAGCCCCTCCTTGATCATCGGGTCGTTAAGCTCTCCCTGTGACATGGAAAGCTGCGGGGAGAGGTGTGGAACAGCCAGCCTGCGGGTTCCGGGTGCCTGGTCCTGCCTGGCACACAAGGCCCCACCCTCCCGGTGGTTTGATGGGACTGTGGTTTCCGACGCAAGGCCTAGGGCCGCTCACCACGCAGGAAGAGGCCCGGCTGGGGGCCTCCGGCGACTGCTCTGTGCCAGCTGCAGTGAGCGGGGCTCCTGGCATCCACCCCAGCCCCCCACACGCCAGGGCTCCCGTGGCAGAATTGGGTCCCAGCTCCGCAGGACAGGACCATGTGCTGCCCGTGTTTTGGTGTGTCCAGCCCCTCACCTCTCCCGTCCCGTCTTGCACGCTCCCCTCATCAGCCTGGGGTGCGCCTCCTCCTGGATTTCAGCTGCCCCTCCCTCTCCCTGCTCCCCGGACCTGCTCGTGAGGGACTGGCCTGGCCTCTTGCCATTGCACGACAGGGACGTGGGTGTGAGGACACCCCTCCCCACCAGGTCTCTGTCCAGGCCCTGCAGGGGGTCCACGGGGCTGTGGGGGTGGGACGCTTGTTAGCCTCAGAAGACCCCCCCCCCACAGCGTGCCCATCCCCCAGGGCCACTCCCAGCTGCAGTGGGTGCTGGTAAAGCATGGGGCCCATCTGTACTACTCTGAACTTTGCCATCGAGCGCACCCCGGCCCTCACCCTGGGGCGCCAAGGGCAGAGCACCCCCTCCCTGCACTCAGCGACTGGAGGACAGCAAGGCGTACGGCTGACAGGGACCTGTCACCCTCACTTGTGGCCGGGGAGATGTATTTTCAGCGGTAGCATTCATCTGACACAACGTGCTGTAATTGCGGTTGCTAGGACGGGATTATTTTTCTTTATGTTCTTTTAGGGGGAAAATTGCTGTGGTTCTAGAAGAGCAGTCTTTCTTTTTAAAGCTCTGCCTGCTGAAAATGGAAAACAAAGATTTGTTTGCACGATCGCCGACCTTTCTTTCATTAACTGAGCTAACACGCCCAGTGGTTTCTAACCAGGCCGCAGGGGCGCTTGGGGAGCCCTCCCTGCGGGCAGTCCCTGTGGCCGCAGGCCTGGCCTGACCCCTTTGTCTGTCCAAGGGATCTGAGCCCCCCTCTGCCCCTTCAGTAGAGCCAGGGCTGCTGGGGCTGGGCTGCCGTGGCCCTGCCCAGAGGGCACCCTTGATCCCACCCTCGGGCTCCCATCTGTGCCCACCACCCTGGAGGACAAGCTCCTCACCTCTGCCTGGCCCACCCCTGAAAGCCCTTGACCGAGGGCCTCGCTGGCACTCCGACCTCCAGATCCCTCCCAGGCCCCCCAAGGCCCAGTCACCCCACGAGGCTCCACCCACAACCCCTGCCCTGCGACGGGGTGCTGACTCTCCTGTCTCTCTCCCCCCACAGTGTGACAGCGAGAGCGAAGGGGACGACAAGGTAAGCCCCCCATACCTCCTCCCGAGACCTCCACCCACAGGGGTGCGGGACAAGTGGCCTCCTCACATGTCCTGGCCCTGTCTCTGCCAGGGATACCTGGGGGCGGGGGGCACTGTGGGCGGGGCGGGGGGGGCATGTTGTGGGTAAGTGCCACCCCCACCTTCCAGGCTGGGGTCCGGAAACATCACCAGAAAACAGATTTCCGCTAATAGCAGCGGCGCCTTAGCACTTAATTACCCTCCTTTTCAGGAACAATGAAGTTCCCATTAACACAGGATTTATGCACTTGGAGTGTTTAGCTCAGGAAAAACCACAGCGCAGGCCTGCTGGGGTGGGGGGGCCTTGGTCCTGGTCATTTGCCGGCCCTCGTGTGTCCCATGGGGAGCAGGGAGGAGGCCACCCCCAAGCCCTCAGCCCAGCTGCCATCTGTGGGGTCCCTGCTGTGTGCTGAGCGATGTGGAGGCGGGACTCGGCCCTGGCATTCACTCTCTGCCAGTCCTGAGACCCTGGGGGATGGGAACTGGGACCCCAAGGCATAGAGAGGGTCAGGAGCCTGCCCGAGGTCACACAGCTGGCCCCTGCAGTCCTCCAGAATATGGGCACGGCACAGCTGCAGAGAGCGGTAGCTGCTGGTGAGGCCGCCGGCAACAGCCGCACCGAGGGCGGGTGCCAGCTGGGCGAGGAGGACCGGAGTCCAGGCGGGGGACCAGGGTGTTCCCCCCTGGGGTCTGCTGCGCACTGGCTTCCAGGCCGGTTTTGTGAAGGGGAACCAAGTCCCGTGGGGAGGTCTGTGCGGTGCGAGACCATGCTGCATGGCCAGCTGCTGTGTCCCAGCCTGTCCCGGCCTGCGCTGGGCTGGCGCTGTCCGAGGCCTGGCCAGCCTGATGGCCACCCTTGGCAGACGTATGTGAGCAAGTGTGGGAAGGGCTGGGACGCTGCCTGGCAGGACAGGCCTGCGGAGGATGCCGGGGGCGGGGGTCCGGGTGACCAACCTCAGAGCCTGGTGGAGGGGAGGACGGGAAGGGCCCGGGGGCTCATCCGTGGCAGGGGGAGAGGCAGTGTGGATGGGTGAGGCCTGAGACCCGCCGTGCAAGGCGAGCCAGCCCAGAAGTCCTGCGTGGGGTCCTTACTGGGGTCTGGACCATTTGGGGAAGGTGGCCGGAGGGCGGACAGCTGGGAGTGAGCACCGCTGTCTGGGTTCCGGGGCAACGAAACTCAGCCGGCCGCCCCCCCACCCCCACTCCCGCCAGCCCCTCTGCAGAGCGGTTGCTCCCCAGACTCTCTGAGGAGTGAGATGAGGGGCCTCAGGAAACTGCCGAGCTGACCCCTCGCCTCCGGCCCCGCCTTTCCCTAAAACCACCTTGAGGGACGTGCTCTCTGAAGCCAGAGGTGCTGGGAGGGGGTTCAGAGGAAGGGGTTGCTGAGCCCCTGAGACCGCTGGCTGTCCCCGCCCAGGCCCCCTGGCCTGCCTTCCACAAAGAAACCAAGCTGCTGCGCCCCAAGTGGGTTCCTTCCGGGCTTCACTGTCCTGACTCGGCCGCCAGGTTGCACGGCGCCCAGAACCACGGCTCGCTCCTCTCGGCCAGGAGCATTGACCCCAGCCCTCCAAGGGCCTCTGGGGCCCCGTGCAGCCTGGCCTCTGGGTCACTGCTGGCCCTGGCCTGCTCTACCCTCTACCTCTGAGCCCGCCCCTGCTACGAGAGTGGGGACTCTGGGCGGCGGAGACCAGGGGTGGAGAGGGCAGACACCAGGGCGCAGCTCAGACTGTGCCCCAGGAACGAGCAGTCACTTTGGACATAGCCATCGATGCCCTGGACCAGGTGGCAGGCCACCACCAAGGGCTAGCAGGGGCTGTCACCGTGGCCTCCGCTGCACTCACCCTGAACAGGGAGCCTGCAGGCCAGTCTTAAGCAACGCTTGGGGACCAGCCTGGCCCAGCCTGGCAGAGGGACAAAGGGGACAGGTGTGCTCAGGAGGAGCTGACTCTGGATGGGTGCACTGTGGAGTCTGGGACTCATGATTCTTGTGTTTCTGGCAATTCCCTGTGCACCCCGAGGGAAGAAGCCCTGCCCTGGAGAGTCAGGAGGGTTAGAGTCTGAGTCCCAGAGCCCCCTGCCCGGAGGGTCTGGCTGGGGTCTTTGCTGGGGCTTGCTTCTCTGTTGGGCCATGCATAGCCACTTGGCCCAGACCTCCTCCAGGCTGCCGCTGAGGCTCGTGGCTGTGGGTCCTGGAAGGAAGGCTGTGGCCAGAGTCAGCCTTCTACAGACCTGTGTGCTGGGCTGTGGCCACCGTGAGTGGTCTGCACAGGTGATGTGGTGGCCCAGCCCGGCATGGGACAGCCCTTGGCTCTGGGACTCCAGAGAGCACAGGCCTCCTCCCCGGTCACCCAGGTTTGCCTCTCCCAGGAGTACCTGGGTCTTCTGCGACACTGGGGTGTGTCCCTGGGCAGCTTGGGATGGAGGCCAGAGGCCAGGTTAAGACCCCACGCAACTGACCGTGGGGCAGCATGGACTGGGCAGGTGGGCTTGGGCTGAGCCCCAAAGTTTGTGTGAATGTGGGGAGGTCTCAGGGCTTCCCCGAGAGGCTGCCTGGAGCAAGGGTTCCCTGAGGGGTGATTGGCCAACCACCACGGACGGGTTGTGCCTGGTCAGCACTGGCTGGGCCATGGTGCCTCACCAGGCTCTGTGTGGCTACCTGGGCTGCGGTTCTGGATGCTGTGACTGCCGCCCCTTGCCCTCCCCCCGCCCCCAGTGCCTCCCATCTAGGCACACACAACCTCTCCGCTCATCTGCTTACAAATCTGCCCCTGTCCCGTGCAGAGACCCACTGCCTGCAGTCAACTCCCAGCCCTCAGACCTGGCGTCCAAGGCACAGGCGCCCTCTCTCCCACACGGCCCCACGCTGGTGAGGCCGGCATTTGACTGCTATGGTGGAAACTGAAGTGAACCGGCTAAATAGAGGGGTTTGTATTTGTCGCTGAGAAGCCCATGTGTGGGCCCCCAGGCTGGCATGGCCTGTCCATGGTCATCAGGTTCCTGTCTTTCTGCTTGGCCATCCTTGGTATATGGCTTCCTTCCTCACCTCCTTAGCCCATGAAGGCACCTGTAGCACCAGCCACCTCATCTGCATCTCACCTCTCCACACCACTGATCATACAGAATGACTGATTCCCTGCATGGTGAGCCAGGGAGAATGTTGGTGCAAAATGTCCACTGGGGGCCAGAGCAGAGGGAGAGAGGGAGGGAGAGAGCATGAGTTCAGAGGGGACATTATGTAAATCATAGCAGGAAGCTCAGGTTTGTTCCAAGTGCAGTGGGGAACTGCTATCTTAAGAGGTCCCTGTCCCTCCAGGCTGCATGGGGTCACTACACACCGTGTCAGGTTGGACGGCAAGAGAGACCGGAGTTCTGTCTGCCTCCCTTCAGCCAGCCTGAGTTCCAGGCTGGTGGGTAACTTCCTCCGAGCCCGTCAGGAAACAGGTGCAGCTCAGAGGAGCGGTACCTGCCCACCCAGAGCTGCCACCCTCCCTGTCCTCCCCCACCCCAGTCCAACTGACCTGCCACAGGGCAGGACCCCTCCCAGGAGCCTCTGCCCTCTGCAGCCCCCACCACCTCTGCCAGTGGCACAGCCAAGCAAGGTCTTCCGCTCCTTCCGGGAGGAGCTGGCCAGGCGAGGAAGGCCACGTATCTCCACAGTATTTGCAGGATGGCAAGAGCCCTGATTTTAGAGCTGTAAGAACAGGGGAACGCGAGTAAGAGGCATCCCCCCACAGCGTGCCTTCCCCTGGGGCCTGGCCGCGGTGTGCCTCCCAGACCGTCCGCCCTGGGCACTTGTGTGCTGCACAGAGTAGGACTGCCCTTGTCCCCTTGCTTGCTGTGTGGTGGGCTGGAGACAGTGCAGCTGCTCGGGGCCCGTGGGGAGGCAGCTGGCCGTGCAGGTTGGGCAGCTCAGGGCCCGGGTCTGGGCGCTGAGGAGAGCGTGGCAGGCAGGCCGTCCCCTCCCGGACGGGGCAGCGGGAAGACCCAGGCTCCGTCTCTTGCAGCCTGTGTGCGCCTCGGGGACGGCCAGCTTCTAGAGGCCGCTGCCAGCCCGCCCACCCTCACCCGCTGGCCTGGGGCTCTGCCCCTCGCTGTAGGTGCAGACAGGCTGGGGACGGTCCACATCCAAGACACGGAAGCACAGCGCCCAGCAGAGCCTGTCTACCCTGCAGCGGCCCCGGAGGCTGCGGTTCAGACAGGCAGATAGGAAGAGCTCCCTGTCACCGCCCCTCATGAAAGAGCGGGCCCCGCCTCGTGGGCGCCCCGCCAGGCTCCGCAGGCCCCCAGCCAGGCCCGCGCCCACCCCGCCCCCCACGCTTGGGGTGCTGGCTGCTGGCGGGGAAGGCGGCCTGTGCTGCCAGAAAGCTGGGGAGCCAGGCAGCCAGATGGCCCCTCCGCAAGGCTGCGGTTGGTGTCTAACTGCTTTTTTATTGGAAAAATATGGGGTGAAAAATTGCGTGGGGCTCATTAGGCAGCCTCCTGGGCCTGCAATGGCTGCCGTCTGCCCCAGTGGCCCAGCCAGGTGGCCGCTTGGCTAGTGCTCCTTGCTGCCCGTGGCCGCAGCGCTCCCTCAAGGGACGTCTGTCTGGCCCGCCCATCTGTCAGGGCCTCTGCCAGCTCTAAGCTGCGGCCGGCCAGGAGGGGCCGGGGTCCCCTGGGGCACCAGCACACTCCCAGGGCCAGCCCACAGCCTCTGGGCTTCACTGTGCTCTCTGCTAACTGCAGGCCCGAGGGGTGCCTGTGGCCTGGGGTGAGCCCCTAGAAAGCAGGTGTGGGGCCGCTTGAAATGAGGCGGGCGGCAGTCGCCCCTCCCCTTGGCCGCCCCTGCCCAGTCTGTGCCCTGTGTCTACACTGAACCCAGTCTGGCCCAGGCCCCTCAGTGCCTGACTGAGGGCCTCCCTGCACCTTTGTTTTCTCTCTGAAATGAGGCTCGTGAGGTCCTCCTCCCAGATCCCTGTGACCTGTGAGGAGGGGACACAGTGGACCACACTCCCGGCCCTCTGGCCAGTAACCCTTACGTTGCCGGACCGTGCTTGACCCCTCCTGTGTCAAGGGGGCTGATGCCAGGGCAGCGCCCAGTGTGTGTCCTGGGGGCCTGGGGCCTTGCCCCTCCGGCCGGGCACCCCACCCCTGCAGGAAGTCCTGCTGGCCCTGCAACTCCCTGCTCACAGTGGGCTTCCCCACGGGTCTCTCCTGGACCCACTCCTGGGAACACCTGACCAGAAGTCTGCAGGCGGCCCTCCTGTCCCCTCACCTGACGTCCTGTCTCCGTAGGTCAGGTTCTGTGGGGACAGCGGTGCAGGGAGCTCCATAGAGGAGCACAGAGCAGGCGCAGGGAAAGCCCTGTGGGCGTGTGGGGACAGTACAGCCGGGCAGCCCTCTGAGCCATGCTCTTTGGGGATGCTGAGCCCAAAGTGGGCCTTCCCATGGGTCTGTCTGAGGCAGGGCCCGGGCTCTTTGCACGCCAAGGGCCCAGACAGGCACTGGGTGTAGCCGGTGGTCCCAGCGAGGACCACCAGCTCACCTGGCTCCAGATGACCCTCCAGAGGGGTCTCTGTCCTGCAGCCTGTTCTGAGCAAGGCTCCCCGTGATAGGCCCCCCAGGACTGGAGGCCCCAGGGAGGGCCAGGCTGTGGCAGCCCCGCAGAGGGGGTACAGCCGGCCCCAGGTGCAGGGGCGGGGGTGGGATGAACACCTGCTGTGGCTCCAGACGCTCACGTTTTATAGTTCTGGAGGTCACGAGTCTGAGACAGGTGTCCCGGGGCCCAAACCAAGGTGTCAGCCTCGCTGACTGAGGGAGAGCTCAGTTGCCGACCTTGGCAGCTTCTGGGGCTCTGGGGCCTCTCCTCACAGCGTCTCTGACCCTGACCCTCCTCCTCCCTCTTGTAAGGACCCTTGTGGACACATTGGACCTACCGGGGCCCTCCAGGCTCACTGCCCCCTGGCGAGCTCTGTCTCTATGTCTGTAAATCCCTGGGCCCCTTGGGTGACGGACGTATTCTCAGGTTCTGAGGGTTAGGACATGGATGCCGTGGGGATCGCCGTTCCCCCACCATAGCGGAGGGCTAGTGCCCAGGTCTCAGGCCATGGCACACAGCAGACAGTGCTTTCTAGGACCAGGGGCCCAGAAGAAGCAGGTCAGAGGAGTGGGGTGAGGGAGGCCCGAGTGCTCTGGGCTGCAGGCGACCGCCACTCGCCTCACCGGAGGCTGACTGAGACGAAGCCTGGGGACCGTGGGTTTCCCCTGTGCAGGGATCCCGCAGCTGTAGGGCGCTCAGGCTCCACTGAGCCAGGCCAGCCCCCCACACTCGAGGGCATGTTCCCGTGGCCTTGCCTCCGTGGGTGTACACAGAGCCCCAGCTGTGGCTGTCCGGGGCAGATGGAGATGCTTCCCAGGGACAGGAAGTGGGGGGCTGCTGTATTCAGTAGAAAGCAGAGGTGCTGGGGCCACTTGGCCTGCGTGCCCCTTTCCAGCTCCGTGACACCCCAGAAGATGTCGGGGCTGCCTGTCCCTCCTGTCCACCAGCCTCTGGCCCTTCCAGAACTAGCTGCTCAGGACGTGGGGGTCGGGGTTTGGGGAAGCCCCCATGCCCACCCCTTGAAGGTTGTACCAGGCCTGACTAGGGTGGGGGCTTACAGAGAGACTGCTTTTTTGGTGGGCTGCTCCCCTCTGTGCCCGGAGGGGGTCACAGCCCCTCAGACCCCACCTGCCCGGCTGAGCTCACAGGCCTTGCTGGGCTGGGGACCCCCAGGGCAGGTGGGAGCAGGCGGGCACCCCAGGGTCATTCAGGGCCAGGCATAGGCTGAGCACACGTAAGCCAGCAGATGCAGGGAGAGCCTGAAGACAAGCGGGGTGGGTGGGGCAGGGGTCCTTGCGGGGTCGAGACACTCCACCCTGACGCCCAGGTACCAAGCCTCTCTCCCCACTCCACCAAAACTCGGTGCCTGCACATCCAGCTGGCCCCTTGGAGGTCCCCCCAGCAGGACCTGGGGGACTGTCCCACTCGGTCCCACCCCACCCCTGGAGGGGGAGAGCTGAAGAGCCAGGCCTGCCTGCCACCTCCATTAGAGCACCCACCTTAGGGGCACACACCTTCCCGCCCCACACACGTGTGTTCACGCCCCACAGTGCTGTTATGTGTACACCTCCTCTGTGTGCACACACATCCTTGAGAGAGGAAGAAGAGGCCGGGGAGAGAGAGAGAGGGAGGGCAGGGAGAGAGAATCCCAGACAGGCTCCACACCCACCACAGAGCTGGATGCAGGGCTTGAGCTCACGACCCTGAGACCAGAAATCAGGAGTCACCCACCCAGGCGACCCGAGATCCTCACCACCCAGGCAACCCAAGGTCCTTACCTTTGTCAGCATTGCAGAGACCCTAATCCCAGTATGGTCACATTCTGAGGTTCTAGGGGGCATATCTCCCGGGGCCGCCACTTACCCAGTGTGGCACACTGCCTCGACCTGCTGGTGTCCACCTCCTGGACGTCACGAGCCACATGGCAGCCACGGCCACGGCGCTGAGGACTGCAGGTAGCCCGGGGCCACCTCCCGGGGGGCCAGCGGCCATCCGAGCCCTCTAGCTCAGCTCGGCGTCCTGGAGCCGCTGCTGCCCCGGTGCCGTCCTGGAGCCGCTGCTGCCCCGGCTCACAGCAGGGTTTTCTTGATTCTGTGAAATCCACATCTTGGGCAACATCTGTACTCCCTCCTCACCCTGCTTTGCCCTAAATCTGCATTTCCCAGTCGGCGAGGAGGCCGCGCGGGCTGTTGGAGAGGGGTCTGACTTCACCCTCTGTCAGCTCATGAATGGGCCTTGGGGGTCTTTCTGGCTTCGCTTCCCTCCCAGCACCATGTGCCGGTTAGCAAGGACCCTCCCTGGACCTGCCCCCACGCCCCGGCTTCAGCGGAGCCCGCCAGTCCACCTCCATGGGGACCTTCCGTGCTAGGCCAGGAGAACGGGGGCCGGTTCCGGGCTGGGCAGTGAGGGACGAGAGAGCACTCAGGCCCGACACCCTGGCCCTCTCCTCTCCCCGAGACCCCTGAGACCCCCGGCCACACTGCCTTCCCCCCACAGGGCTCTGTCCTTGGTCTCAGCAGGTGTTCTGGTCCTTCCTCATCTGCAGACTCTGCCTCCACTTACCCCAGAGAGGCAGCCTGGGTAGGGGGGCACCTCCCCCGGTGCTCCTGGGGTGACAGACGGAGCTACCACGTTGAGTGTGTGTCCCCCTGGGAAGCCCCTGTGCTCCCCGGCCACTGCCTGTTTGGCTCCAGAATTTGTACCTTGTCAGTCTTTCATGTCACAGCTGCCGGCCTTTGTAAACAGACAGCTGTGCCCTGGGCTCCCCCAGCTGGAGGGGGATGCAGCGCCTGCGGGCAGCCTTGAGAACCACGTTTGACACAAAGACAGGCTTCCCCTGGGGTCTGGGGCTGCGGTGGGCGGGCCACACGGGCAGTGGGGCTGGGCTGGGGCTGCTCCCCCCCGGAAGACGCGTCTCCAGGCCCCTGCTGCCCGCGCTTGGACTGGCCCAGCAGAAGCACGCGGTCCCACCCCCACTGGCTGTGCCAGGGGTAGGGTCTCCAGCCCGCTGGGGGAGAGTGGGTACAGCCTGGCCACCAGTCAGGCTCTCTCTGGCAGAGGCACAGCAGAACACACCCCTGGGGGGGCCCGGAGGGTGCAGAGCTCGGTTAGTGAGGAGCACCCAACCTGGCGTACATCTGCCCCCGAGAGGGCGGGACCTGCCCAGGGTCATGAAGAAAGGACAGAGCTGGGATTCCACCCGGCCCTGTGTCCACGGTCGTCCCCTCCCCCTGCTCCTTCCCTGCAGGCCCCTCTATGCCTCAGCCTCAAGCCCATGGCGGGTAAGAGTGAGAGCAGGGCCCCACGTAGGCCCCTGGCCAACCTCCCTCTAGAGAGCTCCCAGCTCCTGTCACCACTGCCCCCTGCCACTCTACTGGAACAGCCCCATCTCTTCCACAGGACAGGCCCCGCCACCATGCTCCTGGCTTATCCCAGCAGCTCCCAGCTAGGCCCACTGCTCCCCACCCTCCACCCCAGCCTTATGGTGGGTCAGACAGAGAGGGTCTTCAGGAGTCTCTCTCTTTCCTGCCTAAACCTGGACCCACTTCCTCTTGCTCAACATAAACACCCAAGCTCCCTCGAGGCCCTGCCAGGTTGCTCCTGCCTCAGGACCTTTGCACTGGCAGTTAGCTGTCCAGGAAAAGCTCTTCCCCAGAGTTCCCCTCACCTTGGTCCTGCCCAGAGGCCCCGGGTTGGAAGGGCTTCCCTGCTGCTGCTCGGAGCAGCACACCATGCCCATCCCCATTGCTGTTCCCCCCACCCCATTTGCACTTGTCTCGCCTGTTTCCCCATGTGTTTGTCGGCAGCTCCCACGAGGCCATAAGCACAACCCAGGCCTGCTGATGGGCATTTGTATGCTGATGTGCTGAGAGCAGCCTGCTGTGCCCCACAGGCCCCAAGTTCTGCACTCCATCCCCTTGTTGGAGTCGTGGATACAGACGTGGGGTATTCTTGGGGTTGCTGTGGCCACTGCCACAAACCTGGAGGCCGCAGACAACACAGACTGGTTATATCACAGTCCTGGTTTCCACTGGCTTGACTCAGGGTGGGACCAAGCTGTCCCTCCCGGGGCTCCAAGGGAGAATTGGTTCCTTGCCTCTTCCAGCTCCCAAAGACGCCCACATTCCTAGCACCTGGCCTTTCCGTGTCCAGAGCCAGCAGGGTGGCGTCTTCCATCTCCTTCCACTGGTAATGACCCTGGGATTCCACTGCCCCCTCCCCCAGTCACCTGCCATCACCAGCTCAGCTGGTGAGCAATCTGAATTCCACTCTGCCATGGAGGGTGACCACTCACAGACTCCTGGGATTGGAGCATGACATCGTTCAGGGCTCTTTGGCTGCTGAACAGAGAGAATCAGGTTGGGACACACCACTGCATGGACCCCTTTCCCCTTTGATGCCCGAGGCCTTGGAGCCAGGGCTGTGTGCAGGAGCTCATAGCCCTGTGGGGTGCGGTGTGGCGGGTGAAGGGGCTAGACACTCGCCTGTGAGGCAAAGACTCCTCCCCAGCCCCTGATCTTCCCCAGTAGGTCTGGCCTCTGCTGCCTTCCCTGAGGAAGAGCATGTCCTGGCCGAGCCCATAGAAACCAGTCATACTGCTGGGGTTCAAATCCGAGCTCTGCCGCAGAGCAGCTGCATGGCCCCGGGTGGGTCACTTCTTGTCTCTGCCTCCGCTTTCTCATCAACACAGTGGGGGTGATGGTGTGTCCTCAAAGGACGGAGGCGTGAGGGCCAGACGATTTCAGTTACAGGGCGTACTGTGGCATTCGCAGCAGCTGGCGTCTGCTGTCTGTGGCAGGAGACGGCAGAACTTGGGGGAATGGCGTTCATTTGCCAGGAGAAGTGAGTACAGAGATTTGAAAAATAATTCAAGCAGGACAAAAGGACTTAAGGTCCCCACCGCGAGTGGCACTGTTAGCCGTTTCTTCTGGACCCTTGGAGATTACTGTGTCCTCTGCAAATGTGTCCATTTGTGCATGGGAATCCTGGGGCTGGTCAGCTCGGCTCTCTTGGGATAGCTATGCAGCAGGCTCCCCCAGTGTGGACCCGGCCACTGATTCTCACAGCCTGGAGCAGGTGTTTACAGGTTCTGACCTGGGCTTCTAAGCCAGGGGTCCCTGGACGCCCTCACCAGAGCTCACCTCCTGGTGCCCCCGAGCGTGCGTTCTGCGTGGATTGTCCCACAGCTCGTTTCATGATGGGAAGCTGTACTGCTGGCGTCCTGGGACCCCTGTCTGTACGCTCTGGAATGGAGAGGCCCACCGCTGCCGCTGCGCCCGGGGGCTACGGCTGTGCCTGTTCAGTGTCCGCATGTGCGGGCGTTCGCTAGCGGCGATGGTTCTCCTGGATCTGCAGTGGGCTTCCTCCCGCCGAGCAGCCTGGAGGCTCTGGCGGCCCGTGCCCGGCAGTAGCCGTTTCCGCTTCCAGTGACTGATAGGACCTTTCCCCACTGTGCTTTCCCGTTTCGCAGACGGTGAAACGGAGCCCCCGGGAGGGCGGAGCTTACACCGTACGGACGTACGAGCGCTGTCGCTCTTTCCTCGCTGCTCAGTGGCTCAGTTTCCCCCTCTGTAAACCGGATTTAGGAGCCGTGCATAGCTTGTTGCGAATCGGAGGGGCTCGGGCCCACAAAGCGCTCAGCACAGCGGGTGCTGCGGCCGCTGGCCTCGCGGCGGACAGGGAACGTCCATGCTCGGACCAGCGTGCGGCCCGGCGCGGGTAGATCCGCGCCTCGGGGCTGGATTAGTCGGGCCTGCCCGCGCCCCGCCCCCGCCCCGCCCGCCCGCGCTCTCGCCGCCGCCTGCGCGCCCGCCAGCAGTGCGCCCGCCGCCGCCGCCGCCGCCGCCCTCTCCGGCCCTCGCCGCGCCCGACGGCGCCGGGGGCCCCGCGCACCGCCAGAGCCGCCCAGAGCTCTCCGAGCCGGTGCGCCCGGCATGCGCGTCCCCGGCCCGGGCTCCGGCTAGGCAGGGCGCGCCGGGAGAAGGGCCACCTCGACGGCCGGAGGTGGCGGGGGCCCGCGCTCCGCCGCCCGCGTCCATGCCGCCCGGCCTCGGCCCGAGGACGAGCGGCAGTTGCCTGCAGAGCGCGTCAGACCCGGGGCGCCCGCGCGGTGAGTGCGCGCTGGTGGCACCGGGGAGGGATTCGGGACTTCGGGGACCGGGGACAAGACAGCAACCGTCCCTTCCAGAGGAGCGGGGCTCAGGAGAGGCCCCCGGCGCTCTGCCCACCCCGTCTCTCCCGGGAGACAGGCGCGCGGAGACCCCGTGTCTCCAGCTGCGTCCGCGCGGCCCACGTGGCGGCCGGCGGGCGGGGGTGCATCCCTGCGGAGGGTCCCGGGCCTTGGCGGGGGCACTGGGGGGCCCGCGGCAGAGGCGGGGCCGGGCGTCGTGGGGGACGCGCGCTTTTGTTTGTGCCCCGGCGGGGGCTCGGCCACCGCGGTTCCCGGCGCCCTCCGCGCTCACCTGCCCGGAGTTGGAGTTCTTTGTCTGGGGCGGGGCGCGGCGGGCGGAGGCTGTGCCGCGTGTCTGAGCGGAGGCTACCCCGCGGGTCCGGTCCTCGAAGACAAAGCGCGCCTTGAGCCCCGCCGGCGGCCGGGATTGTGCACCCCAGGGGAGTTAGGTTCCGTCGTGACACACTCCCTACCGGGCGTGCCCTCTCCAACGAGACCGTGAACCTGCAGCTCCGGCCCCTCCCACCTGTGTTTTCTCCCTGAGTGACCCCTTTCTTCCGTTCCCACGCTGGCTCAGTGCCAGGTTTAGAGACGCTGTGGCTGCCTGGGTCACATCCCAGTAGATGGTCTTCGGGAAGTTATTTGCACGGGTCTGGTGACTGCCCTGGTGCTGCCCACCCGCCTTGTTCAGCTGGCCAGCTCCGGACCCCTCCCCCTGGAAGAGAATGAGCAGAGGGACTGTCCTGGGCAACCTCCAGAAGGAGCGCCTCTTCACTTGCCCTGGGAAAGGGGCTGGCACGCGGTCGCCGCCCGGCAGCCGCCTGAAGCAGTGCCTGCCCCGTCTGTTCAGAACCTTACCAGATGGGCATGGCTGCGCCTGGCCAGATGTCCAGGCCTCTCACTGTGGTCCAGGAACCTGCTGGGCCCCTTCCCAGGACCCCTGCAGGGACTCAGATCCCTCAACCTCCCCAGGCAAACTTTAACTTGGGCCCTCTGTGGTACCGGGGGTGGAGGGGACCGCATGGACCTGGGAAAGTGCCTTCCCTCCTGCCTTTGCCAGGGGGGCATCCAGGGTGGGGGGTAGTGGTGAAGACACTTCCCCCCACCCCCTCCACTGTACCCCTTGAATTTCCAAGTGCCTGGGGCGCCACCTCCTGGCCCCTATTCAAGCCCCCGGCTTTGAACTAAACCAGCCCGGCCTTAGGTGAACTTGCCACCCCAATCCCCCAGGCTGGGACCAGGAGAAGCTGTGCTGGACAGAACACAGGAATTTTCTCAGTGCTGCTTCTCGGCGTTCCTTTCTGATACCACCTTGTTCAGATGGGAATGCCTCTGCCAGAACAGGGGGCTTGAATGTGGTTGGGGCTTGGGGACACCACCCCCCACCTGCTTCCCTTTACCAGCCCAGACCCCTCCTGGATGGTGATGGCAGCTGGGGTTTTGAGCTCAGATGGTTTGCTCTGCCTAGAAATAAGGAGCCCTCTGGCAGCGGCTCTGAGCTGGGGACCCCCGAGGATGCTCGCGCAGTTAGCGCTGTCCCTGCGGCACCGAGGGCCTGTCAGCACATCCGATGATGAAGACCTCGGGGGGCTACCTCTTCGGAGGAGGCTGCAGGGCACACAGCTCCTCTCATCTGCAGCAGCGCCCGCGCGTCCAGCCGAGCAAAAAAAGACCTTCACACCAGGCACCAGGGCCCTGGTACGGGGGTGGGGGAGGGGTCAGGGTCAGGAGCCACGTGGGCCTCACGCAGCCTTGCAGGATGGGGGGGGAAAGACTGCAGTTGGGGGCACTGGGAAGACACTGGAGCACTTGAGTCGGGGGTGACCTGTTCGGATGTGGATTTAAGAGAGACTCTGGGCTTCGTGGGGAATTCATCTGTGGGCATGTTAATGAGCCCAGGTAATGCCGATCACAACAGAGCTATCAGGGGCGCCGCCATGTGGTCCTGGGGTCATGGTGAGGGTCCAATCCAGGAAGGACTGGGGTCCCTGGACGGCCCTTGGGGGGGGTGACCCATGCGCCATTAGGCGTGGGGGTGCAGTGGCCATCGCTTCAGGCAGATTCAGGGCTGTGCTGCTGTAGAGCGGACGGGCATGAGCTGTCCTCGTCATGGTCCCAGGGCATCATCACTTTGCAGACAGACCGGGGGCCTGGCTGTGTCTGGAACCGGAGGCTGGGCTGCAGCGCCCCTCCCCCTCCGGGGCTGACAGCCCGCCCCACCCTGCCCCTGCGGACCCCCAGCTCGGGCGTGAGGTGGTGGATTCAGGGGCTCTGACAAGCACTACTCACCATGTAGGATGTACCGGGAAGAACAAACTGGCAAGGAAACGAACTTGGGAGAGAAGAGGTCACGGCTGTGGCGCCCCTGTGTGGGAGTGCAGCGTGTCCCACCCAGCTGGTAGTGAGTGAGGAGGTGACACACAGCCTCCACGGTCTGGCAGGCCAGGCAGGAAGGGCCCCTCCATGCACCAGTGGCCACGCTCCGTCAGACACGGGGGACAGCGGAGTGCAACCCTCTTCCCCACCTGGAGCCTCCCGTGTCTGAGGCCCGCCGTGGGTCTTGCTTACCTGTCAGGGCTCCTTCCCCAGCATCCACCAGTGCTCTGCACTCACTCAGCATGAGGAGCCTCCCTTCTGCAGCCCGGCCCCTGGGGCACTGGGCTGTGGTTTGGTGGCTGCGTTACCTCCCTCTTTTCTTCCCGGTCCTGGCTTTGGGGACATGAGTAGAAAGGACTGACCCCATTCCAGTGTGATTGCGAAGTAGCCCAGCAACAGGCCTGCATCTGTGGCTCTGTTTTTGACATCTCGGGTCGGTCTGACTCGGCAGAGGGAGCAGCTTCCCCTGTTCCTGGCCGCTGGCTCCCATCACACACCGTTCACTTCCCCACCGATGAGCAGCGTCCAGCCTGGGACATGCACAGCCCGGTCTGCCCCTGGGTGGGGAGCGCATCTTGTAACCGACTCCCCTGCCCCGTAACTGCCCCATTCAGTAAGACACTCGTGTTTCAAATGTGTGGCGTGAGGCACCGTGACCAACGTGTAGGACTACATCCGCCCCCACGGTCCGAGAATGCTTTCATCGCCCTGGAAAGCTCCCTCGTGTTTTCTTTCGATTTGGTATTTATTGTGTAAGATCCACATAACAAACTCAGCATCTGGACCGTCTCTGCATGCACGTGAAGAGCCATTAAGCACATTCGCCCTGCTGTGTGGCTGCCACCTCCGGGACTCTTCCCTGGAAAAGCGACGCCGTCCCTGCTGAACCCAGCTCCCCTGCCCCAGCCCCGGTGCCCCATCTCCTCTGAGTCTGTCTCGTCAAATAAGTGGGATCCCCCAGTGTTTGTCCCTCTGCTTCTGGCCTCGTGCTGCACACCATGTCCTCAAGGTCCTTCCAGGTAGCAGGAGTCAGGATTTCCTTCCTCTCTGAGGCCGGGCAGCATGCATTGTCCCGTCTGGACGGTTCTGTTCCTCCTACACCCGCCGATGGACACAGGCCCCTCCCCCTGCCTGCCTGCCGTGAATAGCGCTGCTGGGTCTGCCGGCGCAGATACCGGCTGCAGACTCAGCTTCCAGTCTGGGGGAGCGTGTGCCCAGGAGTGGAATTGCTGTTCCACGTATTTCCACACTGAGCCCTGTGAGGACCCGCGGGACCCCTGCCCACAGCAGCTGCACCTCTTATCTCGCGGCCAGCATTGCTCGAGGGCCCCGGCTCCTCTGTGTCCTTGCCGGTGCCTGCCACTGTTTGGCTTCGGTCGCGGCTGAGTCCTTGCGCTGTTTGCTGTGCGCCTCCTGCCCGCCGCCCCGTGCCAGCCACTGGCCATCTCTCCACCGAGAAGTCCAGCAGTAGGACCTCTGCCCACATGAGAGGCAGTGGTCCCAGGGCCAGGGGACGTGCTGGCTGAAGAACTCATGGTTTCATTTTGGGGTGATGAAAATGTCCTAAGCCTGGCCAAGGTGACAGTTGCTCACAGCTGCAAAGATCCTAAAACCACAGAATCTTACACCTTTGACAGGTGAATTGTGCAGCATATGAGTTCAAGCTCAAGGAAACTGGGTTTTTTTGTTTGTTTATTTGTCAGAGAGAGAGAGAGAGAGCATGCGTACAAGCAGGCAGATAGGCAGAGGCAGAGGGAGAAGCAGCTCCCTGCTGAGCAAGGAGTCCTATGTGGGACTCGATCCCAGGACCCTGGGATCATGACCTGATCTGAAGGCAGCAGCTTAAGCGACTGAGCCACCCAGATGTCCCAGGAAGCTGTTTTTTTAAAAAGTCAATTAGTGGGGCTCCTGGCTGACTCGGTTGGTGGAGCGTAGGACTATTGATTTTGGGGTTGTGAGTTCGAGCCTCACATTGGGTGTAGAGATTACTTAAAAATAAAATCTTGGGGAAAAAATCAACTAGCAAAAAAAAAAAGTCTACTCAGGGCAGTTTCAGGGAGCTCCTTCCTATGAGCTGTGGCAGGGTCCTCCATGCGGGGCCCCTTCCTCACCCTGATATCCCACCATATTGTGTGCATGTGGGCGTCTCCCCAGGAGAGAGGCTGGTGAGGGGGAGGGTCCATGAGGAACCACCTAGAGCAGAACGCTCTGCTGTGGACACTGCATCTCGTTCTAGCCGTGGTCCCCAGACGTGTGATTTGGACCAAACTGTGGAGGGTGCTGTCCTACCACCTGTTCAGTCCCAAGCTCTGCTCCATCTTCCAGCACCGGGCCCAGTGGGGTCCTTGGGTTCCTGGGGCTGGTCCTGCCGAGGTGCCCCTGAGTTCCCAAGTCCCAGCCCCCCACTGGCAGGGTCACACTGAACAGCCACGTCTCTGTTGAGCCTCCTTGATTCCAATGGTGGGTTGAGGGACCTGTGTGCCCACCCGTGTGGCGGCTGTGGGCACAGGAGGACACATTTGCCAGGCTGGGCAGCCCTGGCATGCACAAAACCCGTCCAGACCTATGTCCGGGGGGCAGGGTAAGAGCCAAGTTCACCCCTGAGCCCTTCGTCCCCTCTGGTTTCTGACCCTCCTCTCTGTCTTCCAGGCATCTGTGGGCTCCGAGAAGCTCTTTGCCCCAGCAGCCGATAAAGGTAAGCATGTTCCATGGCCTCACCTCCTAGTCTCTAGGAAAGGATAGGACTCATTCCAGAAACCATCGTGGGAAGGGACAGCAAGCCTTTTGGGGCAAGAGAGTGGGCTCCAGATTGGGCTCAATCATGGGTCGGTTTCTGGATGCAGAGCCTGAGGCAGTGGTTACGTGCTATGATTTTCAGCCCCCACCAAAAGCTACAAGGAAAGAAGTCAGGAGCAAGGTCAGCACTGGAGCAGTGGTTCCCAAAGTGCGGTTCTTGCCCCTTCACTGGGACTGGTAGCAAGGCATGGTCCCAGACCCTCCCCAGGCTCATGGGGTCAGGCGCTCTGGGGACAACTGGCAGCCTGTGGTTTGGCACCTGCTACACCCACGGTGTAGGCTGGCTGCCGCGGCCACCACTACACACATGGCTAATGTTGCCGTGAAAGGACTAGATCCCTGCACAGCAGCCCCACCCCCTGGCCCATGGCCCCCACATGGGTGGGGTGGCACAGGCACAGAGTGCCAGAAAGCTCTCTTAGCCAGCACTGCTCTAGAGGGTGAGTTTCCCAGCATCCAACCTGCCTACCAGGGTCCCTGGACCCAGCACAGAGAAGGGGCCCTTTCGCTTGGAAGGCTCCATCCAGATGGGACTGGACGCAACAGGCTTTGCAGCACAGAAACGTGGAGGCCCACAGTGGCTTGGGAACAGGGCATGGTCTCCCCATGATTCAGGTGGGGATGCCTCATCCTCAGATCAAAGCATTTCAGCAAAGCATGCACATACCCAACAGAATCAGGGTAGGGGAGACCAGACAGGTCCTGGGAGGGAGGCACACTCTGCCGGCATTGACCCAGAGTGGAACACAGAACTAGGGTGTTTTCAACCAATAATCACAAACTGGGCAGCTAAAAATGGACGGACACTTACCCTCAACAGTCCGGAGAACAGAAGTCTGAGCTGAAGGTGTGGGCAAGGCCACACTCCAAAAACTCCTGGGGAGGTTCCTTCCTTCCTCTTCCACTCCTGGACTCAGCCATGTCCCTCCTACCTCCCCTGGCCTTTTGCCTTAGAAGGATGCCTGTCCCTGGGTTTAGGGCCCACCCTGTTCCAGACTGGTGTCATCTCAAAATTCTTAGCTTGATGACATCTGCAAAGACCCTTTTTCCAAATTAGGTGACATTCACAGGTGCTAGGGATTATGGTTCAGACATGGCTTCTTGGCACAGTTCAGCCCACTGCCCGGTCCACTCACGTGTGCAGGCAGAGCTCAGGAAACCAGTCAGGGCTCTGCAGTGCCCAGGGAGGGTCACAGCAGGGGTGATCACTGGTAGTGCTCCTGCTTCCCCAGGGAGGGGAGACGCTGCAGGTGGGCTGGGGCACTGGTGGAACCCAGCTCTGCCCAGCCTATACCTGCCTTTTCCTGTTCTTGGGGCTGCGCTTCCTTCGAGAGGGGCTGGCACAAAGATGGAAGAGAGGCAGGAAGGAGGTCGGAGTGCCAGGCCAGCTCCCCTTGGCAGCTGTGAGCAAGTGGGTAGAGACGGTGCTGTGATCCGTCAGTCCCCGTTCTCGTGGTGGTGCAGCGGCCTCCTCACTAGCTCCGTCCCTGAGCAAACAGATGTAGGCTGGTGGCTGCAGTGGGAAATGTCACCCTAGAGGAGGCAGAAGGAGCCATTTCCTGCTGCCACCTGTTTCTGCCAGGGGAGGAGACTTCCCAGAGGTTCAGCGGAGTCCTCTGGGTCTCACCGGCCCCGTCCCACAGCCATGCAGCTGCAGGCTTTTCGCTCCACTCAGCATGGCAAGTGCCAGCATGCGCCCCAGGAGGAAGTGAAATCCGCCAGCAGCCCAAACAGGGTGACCGCAGTCAGGAACCTGGATTCCCACTCCTGGGAAACTCCAAACAAAGCTTCCTCCAGCCTGGACATGCGCCTGCTGCCCAGACCCTGCTTGGACAGGAGGGTTTGGGATGAGTAGGCGGAAGGTCAGAGAGTGGGCACACAGCACTCCAAGGGGATCAGTGTCCGCTGGATCTGCCTGGACAGTGGGTGTTGGGGGGGTACAATGACGACTGGGATGTTGTCGGGGTGGGGGAGCAGCAACTTCCTCCCACCACCTCCCAGCGAGGCCAGTCCTCTGGAGAGTCTCCCCCGCCAGGTCATGGGCCCAAAGACGGCTCAGGCCGTGGGTCACCTGGGTGGCTTCAGAAGGAAAGCAGGCCACCAGCACACGTGTTGCTCCGTGGCAAAGGCGACAGGTGAAGGTGTGGCCAAGGCGGGATGCAGTGGCTGGAAGGGCGTGTCCACGCAGGCCACGGGTTTGGAGCCACTGCCCTGCTAGGGCGGAGTCCGCTGCACTTGGCCTCTCTCCCAGAAAGTGGAATCGCTGCAGGCTCTCTGGGCTCCAGCGCTGGCCCCTGTGGACTGGGCGGTGGGGGGAGGGGGGCCTCAGTCCTGGCCTCGACCTCGCTGCTACTGTCCCTGAGTCAGACCCAGCTCACTCCGGCCCTCTCTCCGCAGGCCCCACGCTGGGCGAGGAGGCTGAGGCCAAGGCCGGGGCGCCGCCCAAAGTCTCGGGCCTGGAGCGCAGCCGCGAGCTGAGCGCCGAGCCGCCCTTCCTGCCCACCGTGCGCAGCCCCGCGCCCTCTGCCGGCCCCGCGCCAGGCGCCCCGGACAGCCCGCCGGTCAAGAAGGAAGCCCCCGCCCTGCCCTGCCTCACCCCGCAGCCGCCGCCCGCGCCCCCGCAGCCCCGCGCCCCGCTCCCGACGCACGTGCCTCTGCCCCTGGGCGCCTTCGCCGGCCACGGCCAGGCTGCGCACAACGGCCTGCACAGCCTCAGGTGGGAGGGGAGGGGCGGGGCCTGCGAGCGGCGGGGGCGGGGCCGCGCGGACGCCCCGCCCCCGGGCGCTGAACCCCGCTCCCCGCAGCAGGAGCAGCAGCGCCAGCAGCAGCGCCAGCCTCGGGCTCGCGAAGCACGCGTCCCTGTCGCCTCTCGGGCCGGGCCCCCACCTGTCTACCTCACACTTGGCGCTCCGCTCGCAGGCCCAGCACCAGCACCACGCGGCGGCCATGTTCGCTGCCCCCCCGACACTGCCCCCGCCCCCGGCGCTGCCGGCCAACAGCCTGGTCCTCCCAGGACACCCTGCCGGTAGGTACTGGCTGGGGCTGGGGTCACTGTCCCTCCACTCTGTGGTCCTCCCCTCTGGGCAGGTGGGAGGGACGTGGTCTACCCGGGGAAGGGGTGCGGGCACCTGAGGCAAAGCCTCCCCTACCTGCTCCCAGACCCCAGGGACTGATGGCACCCCCGCAGGCTTCCTTTCCCAGGCGGGAGGTCCCACTGCCAGGTGCAGAGGAGGCTCCCTGCCTCCGCCTGGGGTGTGCACGTGTGTGCTGGCGCATGGGTGCCTGTATGTGCCCACGGAAACGCAGACGTATTCCCTGCTCTTTCCTGAGCCCTTGCCAGGCCTCGTCAAGGGGAGGGGACCTGGAGCGTCTCCGTTGCCGTGCCGACAAAGGCTTTCAGGGCCTGCTGTGACCCTTGCAGCCTCTCACCCCTAGTGTGTCTGGGAGGAGGGCCCCAGGCCCTTTGCGGGGGCGTGCAGAGCCGAGTCCTGGAGCAGGGGTTTCGGGCGAACGGCAGCAGCCTGGCTTCCCCCTCCCTGCTTGGCTCTGGCCGGTGCCCCTTCAAGGCCAAGTGTGGGGTCATCGAAGATTTCTCCCAGGGGTCTTGTCTCCACGCTCTCTGTAAAATCCTGAGCAGCCCAACGCAGGTGCGGGCAGCCCTGTGCCCTGGGATGGGACCAGGTCGCTGGGCTGGGGGGACAGGGGGCACCGGGGGCTCACGGTGTTCTCTCTTGCCTTTAGATGCCAGCCTGTTGATCTCATTCAGCCAGCCAATCATGTATTGCCAGCCTCATTCGGGGATTCTGATTGGTACTTGGTCACAGGCTCCTCTCTTACCTCCACCCTGGGGCCCGCACCTAGCGAGCGGCCACCACGGCTTGGCCTGCCGAAACCAGTGCCAGGTGACTATCCGCCTCGCCCCGCCCGGAGCCCACGGCCGACGTGCCTCTCCGTCTCTCTCTCTTTTTCTCTTGTAGATCACGAGCTGCTCAGGCAAGAGCTGAACGCGCGTTTTCTGGTCCAGAGCGCTGAGCGGCCCGGCGCTCCCCTGGGCCCGGGGGCTCTGCTGCGGGCGGAGTTCCACCAGCACCAACACACACACCAGCACACACACCAGCACCAACACACATTTGCCCCCTTCCCTGCGGGGCTGCCCCCGACGCCGCTCCTGCCACCCGCCGCACCCCCGCCGGTGCGTAGGCCCCCCATGTGGGCGGGCGGGCGGGCGGGACACACAGCAGGCACACGCAGACGCTCTCCGCACGCACGCCGGCCAACGCCGTCCCTTTCTGTCCGTCTGTCCATCTGGCCCCTCCTTCTGGTCCTTCTGTGGGTCCCGTCGTGAGGTTCTCTGTCCTGGGCTTGGGCGGGTGCCCCACGTCTGCTCACGGATGACACGGCCTTGGGGCCAATCTTAGCCACACAGGATTTTCAGCATCTCGGTCGGCAACAGGACAGTGGTCTGGAGACTGAGACAGGACTGAGGGGCCAGGAAGCCAGGAACCCCTCCCATGGGCCCTAGGTCGTGGGCCCCCATCTCCTGAGCCATCTACCGTGTGGGGCGGAGTCTATCACCAGGGCTTTGCTCTGTGAAGGGCCAGGCTGCTGGGGGCCTGGGTACATGTGACCGCTGACCATCAGCCCTGGGCTCCATGCCCCCTGTGATGACAGCAGCATTCCCTCCCAGGCATCAGCCAGGACACTTGGATGACACAGATGGGCCCCTTTGCACTGCCCACCGTGGGACCATTAGAACAGGGAGGGGACCCACCCAGTCTGTGAGCTGGGCCCCAAGAGGCCAGTTCAGGGCATTGGGCCAGTGTCCTCAGGGACCCCAGGGGTCAGCTGGCTGCAGGCCAGCAGCCACAGGAAGCAGGACAGCTTTCCGGACCTCTGCCTGGCCCAACAGGGGTGCGGGTGCTGGGCCCAGTGGAGGGTGTGGGACGGCTCGGGGAGGCCTCACTCTCTGCTTTTTTCCTTTCCAGTTTGATAAGTACGCACCCAAGCTGGACAGCCCCTACTTCCGACATTCCAGCGTGAGTGTCCCTCTGCGGTCAGTGGGCTAGAGGTCACGGTTAAAAGGTGGGGCCGCGCCTGCCCAGAGGCCTTGTCAGGTTCCCTTCCCCATAGCGCAGGGGCCAGGCCCAGCGCCCACACCCGGGGTGTCCCTGCTCCCAGCTGGGGCCCTGGAACGTCCCCCTCTTTTTTTTGCAGTTTTTCCCGTCCTTCTCTTCTGCCGTCCCCGGACTGCCCACCCTGCTCCCACACCCAGGCCCCTTTGGGTCCCTACAGGGTGCTTTTCAGCCCAAGGTACCAGCTGCGCCTGGGGTGGGACGGGGTTCAGGGCACATGGGAGCCCCGCTGTGCAGTTGTGTGTGTTGTGGTCCTGGTGTTGGTGCAAGGCAGCCATCCCGGGGGGATGTGGCTGTGCAGCCCCGCGGCCGGAGGGGGCTGGGGGCTCCCATACTCCCTGAGGGGCCTCAGCTGGACCCCCAGACTAGGTGGCCGGGGTTGGGGGGACACCAGGGAGCAACAGTAGTCAGGTTTCGTGTGTCCTTGTTCCTCAGCTGGGCGTGCTGGAGGCTGGCATGGGGGGCATCGGGGCAGAGGGGAGGTCTTTGTGGGGTGGTCAGTGTGGAGCCATCCGTGTCACAGGAGGCCCCAGAGAGGAATGGGCTTCTTCCTCTCATCCCCCCCAGAGCAGGGCTGCCTCAGCCCCCTAACCTGGGCCTGTCCTCATCCACAGCGCCTTCCCCCCATTGCCGAAATCCTTGGGCAAAGGGTGTGGGAAGCCAGGCCCCCGCGGGTGGCAGGGTGCAGGGCCTCCTGGGGTCCTCGGTCTAGTCCCAGGCTCTGCAGCTCTGTCATATCCTGTTCTCTCCCTTCAGACTTCAAACCCAATCGAGGTAACGGGCCGGGCCAGTGCTGTTCACACCCTCCTCCAGAAAGCCCCTGGGGTAGGTGGCCTTCCTGCCCACCCTTCCCTCCCTGGGGTCACCCAGCCAGCCCAGTCCCCCTCGTGGAGGGTGGTGGCAGCAGCAGGGCCACCCGCAGAGCCGGGACCTCACCCTTCCCTCTCCATCGCTGACAGGTGTCCGACCCCTACCGGACCGCAGTCAGGGTGAGTGTGTGGCACACACCCGCACATGTGTGCCTGTGTCCTTGGGAGGGAGGCTCGTGGCTGGGGAGGATGGCGGGGGCCTCAGGGATGGCCCCAGGGGTGCCCGGGACAGCAGGAACCCGGGGAGGCAGCAGGAAGAGGCCCCCCGTGAAGCTGAGTGTGTGGCCCGCCCTGTCACAGAAACCTGGGAGGTGGTGTGCGGTGCACGTGCAGATCGCCTGGCAGATCTACCACCATCAGCAGAAGGTCAAGGTGAGCCCGTCCTGCGTCCTGCCAGCTGGCAGGCGTCTCCACGTGCTGCTTGTGTTGGCACATGGGACAGGGCTAGGGAGGAGTCCAGAGGGTGGGGGGTTGCCCAGGAGGCCCCCAGGCAGGGGTTTGGGAGGAGCTGACTCTGTTTTGGTCCCGCCAACATCATTTGAGGCGTCCACGTGACCTTTCCTGCGAGCATTTAGTGAGCACCTGTGGCGTGTGTCTGGGAGGGGCAGGTGGCCCAGGTGGGCCCCCAGGCAATAACCCAGACAACACGGGGAAGAGGCAGCCACAGGCACTCTGGGGACACACTGTGGGCTGGGGATGCCAGGGAAGGGCAGGCAGAGGCAGGAGAGGCCCTTACCCACACCAGAACAGGGGCAGCCGGGGCCCCAGCCCCCAACCCCCATCCCCAAAGGGTCCTGACCCCTCTGTTGTCATCTCGGGTCACACGCACCTCCGTGCATGGCTTTCAGCAGTCATCACGCCAACATGTACTATGAGAGGTCCACAGGGTCCTAGGATAAAACACCGTGTGTTTCACTCTGAGAATGTTTGAATGTTCGGCTATAGCCCTGGGGGCGGCCCCCACGTGCGCCAGAGCACCCCAGTGCGAGGACAGGGCGCCCCGGAGGGCCTGCGCACCCCATCAGCCTCGTACGGTCGTCACAGCGGAGCCACAGGATGTTTGTTTTATGGAATAAACTTAAATGCTAATAGTGAGGCCAGATTCAGTCGCCGGAAGCTTGAAGCATGTTCAAAACGACCGTACCTGAATTGGGTTTGTCAGTCCCGTTCTGCGAAATTGTAGCACAGGGAAACTGTTACCGACGGAAGCGTGGTGTGTGTCTGCACTGAGGCGCTCTGGTGTAGATGCGCGGCTCTCATAGGCCGCAGGAGGTGAGAGCCGCCCCCTCTGCGCGTCACACGTTGTCCTGACAGCACCGGGCTCTCCTGGGTCAGGACGAGGGTCTGGTTCCGCCCCAGCAGGAAGGAGGACATCACACGCTGGCGGCCGGTGGCGGGCAGGACGGGCGGGCCCTGCACATGCTCCGTCCCTCTTAGCAGGTGCAGCTGGACCCCCACAAGCTGGAGGTGGGCGCCAAGCTGGACTTGTCCGGGAGACCCCCAGCCCCAGGCATGTTCACCGGATTCCACTACCCGCAGGACCTGGCCCGGCCCCTCTTCTCCGGCTCGGGTAAGGCACTCTGTCCAGAGCACAAGGAAGGGGGAGGTCCTGCCTGTTCCCTGGGCTGGTGCTCCGACAGGACAGTTCCAGACACATCCGCGGGTTTGTTTCTCCCACGATGCTGCTGGGTCAGTCCCAGCACCCGCCATCTCGGTGCCAGCACGTGTGATGCCCCCCACCCTGGGCTCCCCCTCCACCCCCAAGCTCCCGCCTCTGCTGTCTCCCTGCCCAACCCAAGGTAGGGCAGGAGTCCTCCCCTGGGTCTGGCCTGCCCCTCCTCCACTCTAGCCTCCCTCCCGGGACTCCCGGGAAGGGTTTTGGCACAGCTCCCCAAGAATCCACACGTCTTTCCGGCACCATCTTGTGCTGGGTCTCTGGGACCACCGCCAGGTTCAGGGATCACGGGGAGCCCTTCTAGGACTCAGCATAGGTTACCCGCAGGGCTAAGCTGCATCCCAGGGAAGGGACATAGCAGAATGGGAGAAAGGGAAAGTCTAGCGGCAGGAGATCAGCTGGAAGCCAGGTGCAGGACGGCTGAGGGCTGGCCTGGGGAGGCCCAGGACGCACCCCATTTCCTCGGCAAGGAACTGAGACAACCCACGCCATGTGCTGTGCTGCTGGGACACTCGCAGACCCAGCACGTGGGTTCCGGCTGGGGGCGGTCACATGGCTCCTGTCTGTGCACACACCCAAACCAGACTCCCAGAAGGAGAGCAGGCGCCCCGCACGACCCGGTGTCTGTGCAAGGGAGCAAGGCCACAAGACACTGCTGTGCAAGGAGCTGAGAGCCTGAGCCCTGAGTTCGCAGCTTCGCCTGCAGGTGCTCCCGAGGCCAGCCGCCCGGGCCTGCGGCGTGAGCAGCAACCCCATCTCTGGAGGGGCCCAATCCTTCCCTTCCCAGCTGTCAGGACCAGGTGTCACCCTCTCAGTCCTCCCTGACCGCCCTCCTTCATGTGCACACACGCTCTCCTCCCCCTGCAGCCCCCTTCGACCTGGCCGTGCACCCAGTAAGGGTGGGCCCTGTTAGCGGGCTGGCGTGCTGCGTGTGGACAAGACCACGCAGG
The DNA here is from genome assembly GCF_002288905.1 of Enhydra lutris kenyoni. Taxonomy (NCBI): domain Eukaryota; kingdom Metazoa; phylum Chordata; class Mammalia; order Carnivora; family Mustelidae; genus Enhydra; species Enhydra lutris. The sequence continues at coordinate 263,129 of NW_019154201.1, forward strand.
CTGGCCTCAAACAGCGTGACTTGGCCAGTCCCTGGCTTCAGCTCCTCGTTGGCCTCTGGATGGGGGTGTCCCTCAGAACGCAGAGGTCCCCCCCAATCTGGGTTTCAGTCCGTGGAGTCGGCAGGACGTGTTTTCGCTGTGGGGCCCAGGGAGCTGTGGCTTCCTCTGCTGTGTGGAGCCTGGAATCCCCGCCCTGCGGTGCCATCCACCCACCTGGACCAGGCCCCGCAGTCACGGACACAAGTGGCCTGCCCTGTCTGCTGGGCATCTCGTCCCTCGTCAGGGCTCAGCCCTGCTCTGGCGTGGCTGTTTCTCCCCACGTCTGCGCCGCTGCCCTTCCCGATTCCTCGAGCCGGAAGCCTGCCTGTCGGCTCACTCTTGCATGTGCTCTTAAAGCAGTGTGGCCCCCTTGCACACGTGGGACACGTTTCCATTAGCGCCAGGCCAAGCTAGTTCTTCCGAAGTTTCCATTTGATGACTTTGGCCTGTGAATCCTTTGGGAGAGTGGCTGGTTGTGTGCTGGGGAGCCCGAGGAGATGGGAAACCGCGTGGGAGCGGCAGTGGGGCTGGCTGCGGAGGCCCAGTACAAGCATAAACTCTCCACTGCGGTGTCCCCCAAGCCGGGGACATTGGCGAGATGGACGTGGCCACGTCACTGGTCTGCACTGGGAATCCTCCCTCTGCAGTGGCCGGCGTGTGTGGCCACCGGGCCGGACCCCGACCCCACAGCCCCTGCTCAGGGCCCAACTCGGCCACCCTGGGGGTGCCATCGGGCCAGGCTCCAGCCCAGCCAGGGCCAGACTGTGTGATGACACCTGTGGGCTGTGGCTGGGGGACGCTGTGGGAGGAGACGCACTCTCTTCAGCAACCCTTCAGTCACCAAGATCGCTTCTTAGCTTCCAGCTGGAAGTTCCGGGGCCAGCATGTTTGGTGCAGCCTCAAGGGGCTGCCTTTACACCTTGTTCTCTGGGGACCCCAGTGCCTTCATCCCTCCCTTCTCCCTCGTGAGCTTCCGGCAGGAGATGTAGACAGGCCCCTGGAGGAAGCTGGGGTGTCCCCGCTCTAGGAATGACCCACAAACAGGAGGCCCCAGGTCTATCAGGCTCCCGTCAACCTGCTCTCATAGGTGCTGCCCATCCCACTGCCAACCCGTTCGGACCGTCTGCCCATCCCAGCAGCTTCCTGACCACCGGTCACCTGACAGGTAGGTGCCCTCCGGTTTCTGAAGTCTGACTGGGAGAGGATGCAGACGAGCGGGGAGGGGACCCTGAAAAATAGAACAGCCCTCAGACTGTGTAGGCAAAGAACCCTAAGCCCCGGTTGTCCCCACAGACCCTTTCAGCAGGCCAGGGACCTTCGGGGGCCTGGGGAGCCTGGGCAGCAGCGCCTTCGGAGGCCTGGGGAGCCACACGTTGAGTGAGTGACCGCCAAGCGTGCCCTCCGCTCCCCCGCCGGCGCGCATGGGCTCCTGGTGCGGGTTTGGGCTACACCCTGACCCTGGGCTGGCTGTCACCCTCCGCCCACCTCCCTGGGATGCAGGGATGGTGTGCTTCTCCCCAGCAGCCCTGCGGTTCCACGGGGCGCCCTCACTCGGGGTGAGGATGCTGTCCTGGCCTCACATTCCCACCCTTCTCTAGCTCAGGGCAGCGGCGTCTTCGCCCCCAAGGAGAGCTCCGCACTGCATGGCCTGCCCAGCCCCCACGAGGCCTGGAACCGACTGCACCGAGGGCCGCCCTCCTTTCCCACACCACCCCCGTGGCCCAAGCCTGTGGACCCTGGTCGGGTCTCAGCCCTGACCAATCACGACCGAGAGCCGGACAAGGGCAGGGAGGAGCGGTGAGTGGCACCGGCCTCAGCTCTGTGTGGAGATCCCCCTTGCCGTACCCTCGGGGCTGGGGAAGGCCAGTAGAGAGAGGGCCCCATGGAGAACCCCAGGATTGGGGCAGGGGCCACGGAGAGGGCGGATCCAGCCCTGGAGGTGGCCACAGGAAAGGTCCACTCAGCTTGGTGACCCCAGCGGGGCCTCTGCAGGGAGCCATCTGCATCTTCAAGGTGGGGTCTGGCTCTGGGAGGGGCACCTGTGGGAGAGTCCCCTGGCTGGGAGGACGGGGCTGAGGCTGGCTGCCCCTGGGCAGCAGCACCAGGTTGGCGGAGCAGGTGGGAGTCCTGTTCCAGAGTCAGCAGCAGAGTCTGGAGCCTAAGGTGGTTCCTTTGTGGCCGGCCGATGGAGTGGACAGGAGCAGGAGGCTCCCCGCCTCGCTCCTCCTCCTGTTGGGGATCCCCAGCCAAGGCCCTGGGGGCCATGCCCTCTTCCTTGCACCGGACTCGGGGCAAACGGCTCAGAGGCATACTGCGGGGGGGGCCTCCCCGGCATGAACTTGCCTCCATCCTGCCTCAGGGGCTTAGTGGCTTGGGTCTGGGGAGACTCTGGGGTCCTGCTGCAAAGCTGGCTTCCAAGTTTATCAAAGGAAAAAAAGACATGGGGTGTTGTGGGCCCTGTGAGGATGTGGGCTTGTACCCCTGTGTTGACAGGATGCTTACGGGACCCCCTCAAACATCCCAAGGATCTGGAGGTCATAGAGGGGGAGCTTGGTAGCAGCACCCTGTTACATGAAGTCCCTCTTGACCCTGGGCTGAGTGAAGGTGTCTGTCTTGTCGCTCCCAGGGACCTCCTGGAGAAGACACGCATGCTGAGCCGGGCCTCGCCCGCAGCCCCTCTGGGCCCCCCAGTCAGCAGCTTCCTGCTCCGTGGCCAGAGTGAACCGGGCCGGCCTGGGGGCCCTGCCGAGCGCGAGGCCGAGCCCCGCGTCAAGGAGAGCCGCTCTCCTGCCAAGGAGGACGGCGCCAAGCTGGCCGCCCGCCCGCCATCTCCCTACAGCAAGGCGGCCCTGGGCGACAGCCTACGCCTAGCAGGCCTCCTGGGCCGAGAGCCGGGGAAGCCGCCGGAGGCGCCCGCCGAGCGGCCCCAGGGTGACGTCAAGGTCAAGGAGGAGCGCAGGGAAGACAGTGATGCTCTCGAGCCCCCAGGGGCCGGCCTCCACCCAGCGCCCGAGCGTCCACGCGCGCCCCCTGCGCCCCTGCAGCTCGGGCCCAGCCCGGTGACCCGCGAGCGCCTGGGCTTCACGTGGGAGCCCCTGCGCGACGCCTACCGCGGCCTGGAGCTGCCCCGGCGCGCCCTGCCCGCCTCCGCCCCCGCCCCGGGCCCCGCCACCTTCTTTGAGCCCCCCGAGCGCCCCTACCGCGACCGCGAGCCCCACGACTACAGCCCAGAGCGCCTGCGGGAGGCGCGCCGCGAGGAGCTGGAGCGCGCACGGGCCGCACACCTGGGTTCCGCCGTGCACCTGCCCCCCGCCGCCGCGCACCTGGACAGCGCTGCGCTCCTGCCCGCGCTGGGCTCCCTGCACTACCCGCGCCTCGGGCCCGCGGCCGCCGCGCTGCACAACGGGCTCCTGGCGCGGACCCCGCCCGCCGCCGCCGCTGCGCTGGGCGCGCCGCCCCCACTGGTGGCCGCGGGCGGGCCCCCCACGCCCCCCGGGCCGCCGCCGCGCAGCAGGACTACGCCGCTCGGGGGCCACGGGCCCGAGGCGCGTGACTATTCCCCATCCCGCAACCCCCAGGAGGTGGAGGCACGGTAGTCCCCGCGGGCCCCCGCGCCCCGTGTACAGAGACCCTTCCACAAATGCACTGCTGTAAACTTTTTTACGCGGACGTTTCTAGAACCTAAGCACAGCGCCGTCAGCCCTGGGGTGACACTTGCTTAACACCCGAAGTCTGCACAGTCTTTGCTGGGGGTGATCTTTTGTTTTCCGAGCTTGGAATTAGGCTACTGGAGAATTCACGTTTGTACATCTTTTCCCACAGGTGAGAAGCGTTTTTAATAGATTTGTATTTTTTTCAATTTTGTGCTCTTTAGACATTTAAAAAGAAACAAAAAAGAAACTTTGCTTTTCTATCTTCAGTTCAGATTTGCAATGTAAAGGCCTCAGATCCCGCTCTAGAACCCCAGGATCTTTTGTCTTATTTATGGAGAAAAAAAAAACGGTCATTTTGTCCAGCGCACTGTGAGGCCCCCACTCAGGGCCCGCCTGGCCCTCCCTTGGTACTTGGAACCGAAGTTACAGATATATATTAAAATCATAATAATACTGTACAAAACTCTTTTTGCCTTATGCAGAAGCATAAGAAGATTTCTTTTTTGGTTTGTTTTTAAAAAAAAAACAAATGAAATATGTAAATAGTCTGTTAATATGAATATATGACGTTATTAAATTCTTAACCTAGGTAGACTTTATAAAAGGCAGTTTCTAGAAACCTCTCTGGCTCGTGGTGTAACCTGGCCGCAAGCCCACTCGCTGTCGCTGCACGCGCTCAGAAGCTTCACTGTTGCAGATCTTCAACTATGCAAGCGCTCCGGGGTGGGGCGGGGCGGCCGGCCGGGGGCGTCCCTTCCCGCGGGCCGGGTGAGCCGGGCCCAGCCCTCCTCGGACCCGCGGCTCTGGCCGCAAGGACAGTTCTGTGGACCCCCGTGCCCGTTGCGTTCTCAGACTCCGTAGCAGAGTTTTAGGAGTGGAGAGTCTGGAGGTTCACTGCAAACAGGAATAGTAGCTTCTGTCCACTCTCTCTGCGCGCAGGCCGTCAGCAGATGTCCCTGCGCGCGCCCCTCCACCCGTGGAGGCCTTGGCATGATCTCCTTTTGGTTTCGGTTTTGCTTTCATAACCACCCGAGCATCCCCTTGTCCCGTCCTCCACGTCCCTCTCTGTTCCCTGGCATCCGCGCCCGTGTCCGCTACGCTCTCGGGCCTCGTTGGTCGGACCGCCTGCGGCCATCTGCTCTGTTCTGTATTTTCGACCCGTGTGTCCCTTGTGGACTCTGGTGGTTTTAAACACTGAGTTCTCGTGTCAATCAATGAAGATAAATACAGCCTTGATTTTGGATCACAAGGTGGTCGGGTGTTCTGTGTGACGTGACAGAAGGTGGGGTTCTCCATCTCCTGCAGGACAGCCGTGGCGCAGCCGCAGCTGGGCGGTCGGTACCCCCCCACCCCCCGCCCCGGTTGAGGAGCAGAGCACCTTCGCGGGTCATCCTCGCACCTCCCGCTCCGCCTGGGCCGGCGCCCCAGGGCTGTCCCTGCTGCTGGAATGCCCTCTCGCCCTTTGCCTGCCGCCCCCACCTTGGGCTCCCGTCGGGCTGCCGAGCCTTGTCCTCTCTGTGCTGGATGGAGGCTCACATCCGTGCAGGGCCGGTTGCCCACCACCGCCCGCCGCTGCTCTGGCCTCACACACAGCCGGGTGAGCCTTTTCTGGAGAAACGGGGACTCGGGGTGGGAGGGCACAGGGACAGAACTGGCCACCTCCGTGCTCTGGAGGAGAAGGGCAAAGGGCCGTTCGTTATGCTCGCGCCGTGTGCGCTTCGGAAACAGGGGACCTGAATGGAGTTGCCGTGTTGGTGAGCAGCCAGGCCCAGAACTGCCCTGAGCCCAAGAAGGCCTCCCTACCCCTGTGGAGGGATGGGGTGCCCCCAGGGAGCCCACTGTGCCCAGCGGCCCACACTAAGCTCCACCCTCCCTCAGGGCTCTGGGGACCTGCCTGTAGGTATCGTGGGCCGCTGGGTGCCGGTTGGGCCCTCCCCTTGACCGAAACCACCTGGGAGCCCAGGGGCATCATGTAAAGGAATGAAATACTTGGGCTAAAGCAGAGCACCCAGTCTGCATTGAGCCACAGGGTGGAGGGGAGCCGGCAAATAGTTCTCACTCCCTTCCCAGCCAAGGCCCCCTGCGGGGACGTCACCCATGGCGGGGAGCGTTGGTATCTGCCCTGGGATGCTGTCCCATCCCTGAGGGATATCGTTTTCAAGAGGTCACTTTCCCTAATGCAATGCTGTCCTTGGGGAGGAGGACTCATGAGGGAGCAAAATCCACAGTGAAATGGTGGCCCCTGAGGGGTGCTCTGGTGGGCCGTCCTCCCGGGAGCACCGCTGGGACACTCCCCACTAAAGGCCCTAGTCTCCAGGAGTGGCCTATAAGGGCCTGTGATCTCTAGTGCAGCACAGGCCCACACTGGTACGTCACTCCCTAGGAAGTGTCTGTAAAATCAGAATAAATGGTTGTCAAATAAAAATTTTCTATGAAAGGATTAGAAGAATTCATAAAATTTGTAAAATCTCCTAGAAGGCAAAACAGACAGTGAGTTGAGAAATTGAGGAAAAATAAAATACATTGAGGGCCTTCCCAGGACGCCCATCATCTGCCTCAGAGAATTTTCAGGAAAAAAGATCTAACACAAGCGGGGGAGGGGTATTTAAAGGAAGTGACACAAAAAACACCCAATGGGTCAAGGAAAGATGTTTTCAGACGTGTGTTTATTCCCCGTCCTCTCTTCGGAGGCTGCTAGGGGAGAAACTCATGTGAACCACGGTCGTAAACCAACAGCAAGACCCTGCAGGAGGGGGGCCGTGGAGGGAGACGCAGGGTGGGGTCCCCGCGGTAGGCCCGAGAGCCCGCCCCAAGCCCCGACGTGCCGGGAGCCCCGCTGCTCTCTGCACGGGAACTTCAGGATTAGCTCATCGGGTGTTTGTAAATCTTCCTGCGTGACCTTCACGTTGGGACAGCCCCAGACTCCTTGATCTGGAGGAAGAACTGAGGCCTTTACAGCATCGGCTCTCCCGGAACCGCCCGGCGACACGTCCATTCGCGTGGGCGTCCTTTCTGGTTGTTGGGCAGAGGTCTGAGCTCCCCGTGAGGGCTCGCAGCCTCTCGAGCCCCGGGTCGTGTGTTCCGTGCTCCGGGTGAGGCTGCGTGTGGGCCCGGAGTAGCCCGGGCCGGATTGACTTGGCACGCCCAGAGCCGGGGCAGGCGTGCGCACCAGGGACGGCCCCGCCTGCACCTCCGGAGGGCATGGGACGATGACCTCTGGGCCCTTCGTGGCCAAGGGTGAAACCGGCTCTGGTCAATATGTCATGTTGCTTCCCAGCTGGGGTGCATTTAAGTGCCCGTGGGGACGCGCACCCACCAAACCGCCAGCGGCCGGGACTGTTCCCCAGGGCAGCTGCCCTGTCGGCCGGGCTCTGGAGGAGAGCACCGCAGGGCGAGCCGCATGGGGTTCGCCCTGTGGCCAGGAAGTGAGCCCCCGAGATCGGGCTGCCCATCCGTCCCCTTCCCGGTTCCACCAGTTTTCTGGGCATTTCCTTACTTCCCAGGAGGGGGGCATGTTTGCACCGTCCACCTGTCCCTCCCTCGCGGTGCTCACTTGTGCCGCCACAGGGCTGACCACGGGGTCAGGGCCGTGACCCTGCCCTTGCTCCCGCCCGTGCTGGGGTCCACCCAGGGCCCCATAGCTCCAGACATTCGCAGGACGGGGACTCTGGTACCCAGGTACTAGGTCTTCCGTAATTTTCACTTCCTTTGAAACTGTCAGACCACAGGTGTTGGGTGTACAGCATTTCAGTATCCGTAGTGCGTCTTTGTCCCCGAGCGCGAGCCGGTGGCACAGACTCCCCAGGAAGGCGGGGTCCTGGCCGGCCCTCTGCAGATTCTTCTGCCCACATGTTTGCGTCATTACCTGCCGCGGCCACAGTGACCTTCGGGGCACTTGGCCACCGCGGTCACGCCTTGATTCACACGCCCTCACTTGAGAAGTGATTTTAGCGCTTGTGCACTTGCCCGCTTCCGGTAAACAGGGTCACTCCACGACTCCGAACCCCGGGGGGAAACAGGGACTCCGTTCTCCCGCGTACACGTGGCTACCGGCCCCACGCCCGACTGCTAATCTTCCGGGGGTTTTACGTGTTCGCCTGCAGAATTGACAGGCAGCGCCTCTGGGCTGCCCGCCCCCGTCTGGCCTCCACACGCGGGGACGCCAGCCTCACGGGGCCCTGTGGCCTCCCTCCCTCCGCCGGGGGCCCAGGACACTTGCAAGCCCGAGCACAGGGTGAGCGCAGGCCTGGCCACGGGCTCGGGGTTCCACGGGCAATCAGCCTTGCGGCCGCATCACTCCCTAACCCTAGGGTTGATTCGGGCAATTTAGATGTTTCCAGAAAATTTGACCACGTGGGCTCAGGAGGCACGCTGCAGGGCACTGCCTGGACTGTAGGGCACTGCAGGTGTGACACCGCCGGCACACAGGACGCCCGCGGGCGTCCCTGCCGTCGGTCAGACCCTCACAGGGTGGTCCACGCCATTCCATGTTTCTGGGGTTTCCGTCTCCCACCCCGCCCGTCCCCGACCGAGCATCCCTCCGGCTCTGGCTCCTGGCGCTCCCTCGCTGCCCCACCCGCCTCCCCCGTGGAGAGGCCCCCCAGGGCCCGGCGGGGATCCCACAGGAGGTTCGCTGGAGTGCTGCTTCCCTCTCGGACTGCGGACGCCTGTCGTCCCCAGCGACAACACCCGTGTGCAGCGCGCCCGCCTCCCGCCGCCACTGCATGGTCAAAGCCGTAAAGCTCCGTCCGTCTGCGGGGCTGCCTGAGCTGACGGCACCCCAGGAGGGGCCGCGCACAGGGACGGCTGCATCAGGACGCTTCTAACTGAGGCTGTCAACAGCTTGTCTCTCAGGGGTTTATTCTGGGGGGACAGAGCTTGGAGACCAGGTTCCTGCAGGCGGCCAGTCCCCCGCCGCTCGTCCCGCGCTCTCAGACAGGAAGGCACGCCAAGCGCCAGCTCCCTGCGCAGCACGCCTTCCCCAACGGGGCCCCCCCTCTGCCCTCCCCCCGACGACAGCCCCTTCCCTCTTGGCCTCACATCCTGGAGAATCCCCTTAGGGTCAGGACCCACTCGGCTTCAGCGGGAGCTGATTAGCACAAGACAGGAACGTGTGGCTGCGACCTCCGATGGGAATGTCGTGTGCAGAGGGCGGTGGCTCTACCCTTCCCGCAGTGTGACAGTCACAGGGCACAGTGTGACACAGACGGACGCCGGCTGGGGCCCACGCTAGGGACCACGGCCCTTGGCCTCTCTGGGCCCAGGAAGCCCTCTGTGTTGTGAAGAACTTGATGGGGACGTGGTGTCCGTTTGGGGACTTGAAGAACATTTGGATGGTGGTGACAGCCGCACACAGTGTGTCATTTAATGCCCCAAGCCGCACCCACAAAGTGGCTCAGGGACGCTACGTTCTACTGTATCACAGTGATTCATTTGCTTGCTGTGACTACAGAATATAATACAGTTTAGCAGAAAAAACGTCCATGGAAAGGACAGCTCCCTTCCCCTCGGAAGGCACGCACCCGCATGGCTGGGGTCCTGGGGGCCCCGCACTTGGGGTTGCCTCAGCGCACACTGATCATCTGCAAGGAGGGGGAGGCCCTCCCTCCCGTGACACCAGGCCTGGTGTGGGATGTGTTCCAGACACAGAAATGTGGACGGCATCGACCCAAGGTGCTTCCAAGCAGACATGTCCAAGGCCAGCTTTGGGCAGCCTCCCCCCATCCCCGTTGAAACTGTGGTGCTGTCCCCGTGGGACCCCCCCCCATCAGCTGGGGCCTCAGTGACACGGTGGAGCAGAGCCACGTTCAGCATGTGACACACGAGAGGGGTTCTCAGCCACTCGTCAGTGCCAAGCGCCTGGCTCAGGCTCACGGCCAAGGCTCCTGCTCACGGGGGCCTGGAGCCACACCCCGTCTTCCTGCCACGCCCCTCACACTCACACATTCACACTCACACTCACTTCCCATCCAGCGCCACCTCCTCCCGCTTGGAGGGCCCACATGGACCTGGATCCTTGCGGGTCCCCTCCTCTGAGGGGCTCTCAGTCTATAACCAAATACGGCAACCAGGCCGGTCAAGAGGTCAGCGTGGGGTGTGGGGGCGGTGGGAGTCGGCCTCGAGCTGGCCCTCAAGGGGCGGATGAGAACCACACGCTGGGCTCCTCCGGGAGCGGCCCCTCTGCTTCCCCGTGGGCTCGGGTCCAGCGGCTCCTCATGCCTGTCTCGGGGTTTCCAGAACCGCCTGGACGGCGGATGGTGGGCTCACCCGACACGTTGAAGCCCCATCCCCAGGACCGCGGAAGCTGCTCTGTGCGGACGTGGGGTCTTCACGGAAGTGCCAGAGGGGAAACGAGGTCGCTATGGTGGTTCTAATGCAGTCAGCCAGTGTCTTTCTGAAAAGGGAGAGCGCGACGCCCACATGCGCGGGGGCGACCCGCCAGGACCAGCGGGAAGGCAGCATCTGCACACCAAGGGGAGAGGCCCCAGATCGTGAGGAGGGGTTTAGGGCGCCCCCAGCGCGTCCTGCTATGCAGCGTTCCTGGTGACTGCTCTGTTAGGGCCCTCCAGAGAGACCGGACCACGTGCCATGCACTCACGTGGCCTCCATTCACACAGCCTCACCCGCATGCTCAACACGAGTCACCCACATGTGTGGCCTTAGCCCATGTGGCCTTGGGTCATGGGACCCCCAGCTCAGGTGGTGGCGTTGGTCCATGTGGTGCCCATGCACGTGGCCTAGGTCCACGTGGCACCGGCTCACGTGGCCTCAGTTGGCATGGCCACCCTCACGTGTGGAGGACACATCACTTCTGAGTTCTGGGCGTGGGGGACACATTTGTCCTTCTCCGGGTTCAGCCATGGGGACCATGTCTTTGGCCCTGGATTGCCAGGCCTAGGGACCGAGTACCTCCCCCTGGCATCCAGGTGTGGGGGGTTGAGCTGCTCCTCCCGGGGTCCAGGCACGGGGATGGGCCGGGCCTGGTGCCTCACAGTCTCCATCGCCGTGTTCTGCCATCTTCCTGGGACCTGGGGCCTCACGGCTCTGGCGAGGCTCGTCTGTCCGTGCTGATGGAACGGGCTACTTCTCTCGTCAGCACCCCGTCAGCTGGGGAGGGTGGTGGGGCCTGAGGACAGGGCCAGGCACCGGGGCCAGCATTGCTAACACGGGGGACCGCTGTCCCAGGTTTTTGCCAACTCTGGGGGGCCTCCTCCCCCTCTGTCGTAGGGATCCTGGGCCCAGAAGGTGATAGACTCTGCAATCAGGAGGGGATCCGCCTGTGGGAGCTTTGACGTTCTCTTCTGGGTGTGCTCGTGCTGGGGGGAGTCCCTAAGGCCTGAGACTGAGGTTGAGGAAAGGCCCTGTCTCCATAGACTATAGTGCCCCCTGCAGCCCAAGACTGGCTCCCAGGGTGTGGACTGCACAAGGACAGATGCAGGTCAGAGGAGCCCGGGATCTGGAGTAGGGCAGGGTCGGCCAACAAGGCTGGGCGACAGGAGGGGGTTTCAGGGGTACTCGGCGTCCACCTTAACCCGCACATCAGGTCTGTTCTGCCCAGGGCAGCAGGACTGGGATCGCCCTGCCAGGTCAGGGCACACACCCTTGTGGGGAGCAATGAGCACGGAAGCCCGGCAGCCCCAGGGGCCCCCTGCAGGAATGCTGCATGCCCCGGGCAGGTGAAGGCTCCTCCTCAGAAAGACTGGGGGGGGGGGGGGTTCCTCCTCCCTGGGCCCCGAGTAGGCGGGTTTGGCCCGCCAGGACAGCCCCGCGGGGAGGAAGCTGGCCTGCAGAGGCCGGTGACCTGGGGCCCCACCAGACATGGCGGGAGGTGGGAACCCCAACAGGGAGTGCGCAGGGCGAGCCTGGGACCTTGAGCAGGGGATCCCGTGGTCGGGGAAGCCCGGGAACCATCAGGCCCCCAGCTCAGAGACGGGCTGCCCCTGAGCAAGTGCACATGGCCACATTTGAAAGAATTTCAGGAGGGAAGCCATCATCCCCCGGGGGGCCCCTGTCTGGGAGCGTGAGCCCCAGGCCAGAGAGAACTGTCCAGAAGAGGCGAGTACAGACGGGCAGGGAGCACCCACAGGCAGCCCAGGCCCTGAGAGGGGAGGAGGGCAGGAAAGCAGGGTCTGAGGGCCCAGCTGACCCCACACTGACCTCCCAGAGTCCCGGTTATTCCAGACCCCAGCGCCCACCAGCATCCGGACGGAGAAGGCACTGCCTGGCGCCAGCTTCGAGAGGCTGCCCCTGAATGTGGGGGCATGAGTCCTCGACAGCCTCGGGGTTCACTCTGGGGAGCAGTCTGAGCCCTAGAAGCCATGAGGGAGGACGAGTGGAGCCCCGGCCGCTCAGCAGGCAGCCGATCACAGTGGACTGTCGCCTCGGAAACTTTCTGTGGGGGAGGAGCTCCGAGGAGGGTGTCGGCTGCGTCTGGAAGGGCCGAGCCCACGCGCGGACACACGCCCGCTTCCCCGCACAGGTGGGCGCGTGCCTAGTGCGCATGCGTGAGCCGCGCAGGTGCGGGGAGCCCGGAACTCCGAAGAGAGCGAGCGCGCAGGGCGGCTGGAGGAGGCGAGCGGCCACCGGGTCCGGTCCTCCGCCTGATTCCCGGCCCCAGGCGACAGTCCTGTGCCTGCTTGTCCCCCGGAGGTAAGGCTGGAGGAGCGGGGTCTGCCTTGGTCACCGGGGCGGTGTCGGGGCGTCGGGGGGAGGCTGGCGGGGTGTTTCCCAGCAGCAGACACCTGGGAGCCTGGACGCCTGGTCGCCCCGGAGCCCTCCGGGCAGGCAGCCGGTTGCAGGGGCGCGGACTGTGCCGTCGCGAGCTGTCCCCTGACCAAGGGCTGCGGGTGCCTGTTTTATCCCGGAGGCCGCTGGGGTGAGTCCGGCGACCCCGAATCCCCACGGGCTCCCAGGCCCTCGGCTGGTTGGCACGGGGCTCCCTGGGCGAGCTCCGGCCACTCGGGTGCCTGGAGCCCAGGATCTGGTGCGGGGGACGGGGGCGGGGGCTGCCTCGCGGGAGTGGCCTGGGGGGTCGGTGCATCGGCCTGTTCCCGAGCGCGAGCGCACACAAACGCGTGTGTTCCCCCTGCAGGCAGAGTGGACGGGTCTGGAAGCCTCGCGAGGACGGACTCCGGCAGCGACCTGGGCGGTGGCATGAGAGGCCCCTGGAGCCCTGTTTGCGGCCGAAGCCCGGGCCTTGCGCACAGTGAGTGCACCTGGGCCGGACTCGCCCGTGGCCCGGGCTGCCTCCAGGGGAGTTTCAGGGCTGGGCTCCCTCCACGGTGGACACAAGGCAGAGGGGCTGGAGACCGGCCCGGGCTCCCGGGACAGTGGCGGGGTGAGTGCCCGGCGGGCGGGAGCCCCCCAGGTCAGGGGAGCCCGGGGCCTGGAACAGGGGCGGTCGGCGAGGTCGGGACAAGGAGCAGACCCGTGGCCCCCGTGTCTGCCCAAGTCCAAGCCCAAACCCGCACAGACGCACGCGTGTCCCCCTGAGGCCTGTGGGGTTTCGGGGCGGGAACGCTCCCACGACGGTCTGTGCCATCCTGGCTTTTGTGGCTGCCGCCGTGTGCCGGATCCGCTTTTTTAGGATCGGATTCCGGCGCGGCCGCCCCGCAGCGCGCTGCCAGTTTCGGTGCCGGGACTCAGCCCTTCCACACACGGCCCGTGCTCCTCGCGGGAGGTGCTCGCCTGATCCCCTGGTTCCCTCCCCACCCCCCACCCCTGCCGAGCACCCCTTCGCTCTGGCGAGTCTGTTCTTGGTTGTCTCTCTCCTTCCTTCGCGTGTTTGTCCTGCAGCTCCGCACGCGCGGGAGGGCCTGTGGCGTTCGTCTTTCTCTGACTGACTTCACTCGGCACAACACCCTCTAGGTCCATCCACGTCGTCGCCGATGCCAAGACGCCCTCCTCTCTGGGGCTGGCGACGTCCCGTCGCTCGTGCACACCGCGCCTCCGTCCGCTCGTCCGTCTGCGGGCGCGCGGGCCGCGTCCCTGTCGTGGCTGCCGCTGCTACCGCGGCTGTAGCAGGGCTGCCTGTGTCCCTTCGAGTGACCGGTTCGGATCTTTGGGCCAATACCCAGCAGTGCGCTTGCTGGGTCGTAGGGTAGCTCTATTTTCAACTTTCTGAGGAACCTCCGTGCTGGTGTCCAGAGCGGCCGCACCAGCTTGCGTTCCCACCAGCAGTGTATGAAGCTCCCCTTTCTCCGCGTCTTGCCAGCGTCCGTCGTTCCGTGTTGCTGGTTGTAGCCATGCCGACCGGCGCGCGGCGGGATCTCACTGCGGCTCTGATTTGTATTTCCTGGTGGTGAGCGATGTTGAGATCCTCCCGTGAGTCTGGTGGCCGGCTGGAGGTCTTCTCTGCGAAAGCGTCTGTTCACGTCTTCCACCCACTTTTATACTATATTACTTGTTTTGGGGTGTGTCAGCTCTTTATATGTTTCAGACACTGAGCCTTTGTCAGATCTGTCACTTGCAAGTACCCTCTCTCATTCCGTGGGTTGCCTTTTAGCTTTGCTGACTGTTTCTTTTACTGTCCAGAAGTTTTTATTTTCATGGAATCCCAGTAGTTCATTTTGCTTTCGTTTCCCGGGCCTCGGGAGACTTATCTAGAAAGAAGTTGCTGCAGCCAGTGAGAAAGAAAATACTGCCTGTGTTTTCTTCTGGGATTTGGATGGATTCCTGTCTCACACTGAGGTCTTTCATGCATCTTGAGTCTATTTTTGTGTGTGGTGTAAGGACATGGGCCAGTTTCATTCTTCTGCATGTGGCTGTCCCAACACCATTTTCCCAGCACCATTTGTGGAAGAGACTGTCCCTTTTCCATTGGACGTTCTTTCCTGCTTCATCAGAGATTAGTTGACCACAGAGTTGAGGGTCCATTTCTGGGCTCTCTGTTCTGCTCCGTGGATCTATGTGTGTGTTTTTGGGCCAGGACCATGCTGTCTTGATGGTGACAGCTTTGTAGTAGAGCTAGACGTCTGGAATTGTGATGCCGCTAGGTTTGGTTTTCTTTTTCGACATTCCTTTGCCTATTCAAGGTCTTTCGTAGTTCTATACAAATGTTAGGATTACGCGTTCTAGCTCTGTGGAAAATGTTGCTGGTATTTTGATAGGGTTTGCATTAAGTGTATAGACAGTCTTGGGTACTAGAGACATTTGACCCATATTTGTTTTTCCAACTCAAGAGCATGGAAGTTCTTTCCGCTTGGTGTGTTCTCTTGAATTTCTTTCGTCAGTGTTTTATGGTTTTCACAGTACAGGTCTTTCAACTCTTTGGTTTAACTTATTCTTGGATGTTTTATTGTTTTTTGTGTGATTGTAAATGCTGGTGTTTCTTAATTTATTTTCTGCTCCTTCGTTATTGCTCTGTAGGAAAGCAGCAGGTTTCTCCATATCGATTTTGTATTCTGCAGCTTCTCTGAATTCCTGTGTCAGTTTAGTCACTTTTTGGTGGAGTCTAAGGTGTCCCCTTTCTGTCAAAGTCTGGACATAGCGTCTATGATCGATGGTTAATGATCTAATCAGTGGCTGTTGGTATGCAAGCTCCTTGGGAGCCTCCAGAGGTGATGTGAACCTCCCAGAGGTGATGTGAACCTCCCAGAGGTGATGTGAACGTCCCAGAGGTGATGTGAACTGGGCCGCTGCTCTGAGGACAGGGAGAGATGAAGGAAAGGGATAGGCCACTGCACATCGGTGGGTGGCAGTTTGAGAAGCAGGGGAACTCCCGTCCATGGCTTGTCCTGGGCAGCAGTGAGAGGAGAAGACCACCCCACCCACCTGCCCCCTCTTAGAGGCTTGTACCGAGGTCGTACATGGGCTCAGTCACGAGACCGTCCCGACGGTCTCAACGCCACATCACTGTCTGAAGGCCACATCCTTGGAGCAGCCTCTGGGAGCGGGGATGGCAGGGGAAACCCACATTCCAAGGATGGGGCAGGGGTGTGGAGCTTCTGATTGCCTGGGTCCGGGTCACAGCAAGTGGTGGTCACGGCCTCTCCTTGACCTTTCCAAGCACTGACCCTTCGTGCCGGTTCTTACAACCTTCCGTGAACCTCTGTTCTGCCTGGGTCCCCAGGGGTCAGGAAGGGGTTTCTCGAGCCCGGAGGTGGCCCTGTGGGAGCTGTCCCACGGTGCTGGAGGCAGAGGCTACAGCAACGACACAGGTACAGACAAGACAAACCCCAGAATAAGACAACTGTTCCCCAAATGAGCAGCAGTGTTCCCCACCAAGACGCCCATGATCCCAACCACTGATTTCTGAAGTCCCCAAGGCCGGGGTCGGACCGCTCAGGGCGCTCCCCGCATCCACGTGAGACCCGAGAAACGTGACACAGCAGCAGGCGCGTCAGGGACGAACACACCACGTTCTGCCTGAATCATGACACAGGTGCCTCCTTGCGAGGCAGCAGGTGTCCGAGGCCACCGTGGTCTGGGGGACAACTGTTCTCACTGAAGACACACGGGTGTTCAGTAGGACAGACTGTTGGGCCATCGCTCAAGGCTCATGGGGTGAGTCCAGTCGGGGCTGCGAGGTCTGCAAACCGATGGAGGGGACCGAGTCCGCAGCCAGACGACCGCGCCGTCACAGCCGAGCGTGTCCACCCGGCCTTCAGGAGAGGGAGCTTGTCGGCTGCCGTTCCCACGGGGCCGGTTCTCTCCTGGGGCCCAGGGGAACCCCAGGGCACAGCGGCCCAACCACCCAGCTGGGAGCCACGACCAAAGGTTTGTGCCACAAAACCTGGATTCCCATGGGGGCCGCCCACTAAAGACCGGGGTGGTGAGACCAGTCCCTGCTTAACCAGTGACTCTCCCTTCATGTGACAGGACGGCTGCAGTCCCCGTGGTGTCCGTCCCAGGCTGCTGGTAGAACTGGGCTGGTTTTGTTTAGAGTGACCTTTCTGTTCCCAGCGTAGGGGTGACTGGGTGTGCAAATGCCCTTAACCCAGAGTAAGCCTCTTAAACCCTTCCAATTCTGAGCATAGCCACCATGAGTCTGATGGAGCTCCTTCTAGAACCTTCCAGTGAGTGATCTGAGGGGCTGCCTTTATGGTGTGTTTGACAGAAAAGCAATACCCATGGCCGGTGTTAGGGACAGGCTGTTGGTCATATCAGATGAACAGGGAGCTGTCCTCACTGAATGCCTTCCCCCTTCTCCCTGGGGGGCGAGACCCTCCATCACCATCCTGAGCGGCTAGAGGGCAGCTGCCCACATACCCAGCAGAAGGACTGGTTTCCTTGCCTGGCACGGGATGAGGCCCCAGTGGGAAGGCACGACCTCTGGGTGCCCGTGCTGTGACTGGACACCACAGGATCGGCAGAGGCTCAGGTCAGGCGGACAGACAGGAGGAGGAACTCGCATGGGGAGGTCGTCCCCTCCGACGGGAATGACCCTCGAGACCCGAACTCTAGAAGGAAATGTGGCCGCATCTTTAGGAATCTGACCGCGCTGTGCACACCAGCCATGTTGGCCCGGGAGGCAGCCCCGTCAGGCGTGAGGGGGGGACGGTGGTGGGAGATGGCGGGTCGGGACCCCCACCCGCTCCCTCTTTCTATGTTGTGTGTTCCGTGCGGGTGTGGTGTGTTTCACGGGTCCGAGGGCCGCAGGACGGTGGGATCCCAGCCGGGAATACATAGTTTCCCGTCACCTGGGGCTGGGAAGTGACTCGTGTACCCCGGCGGGACTCCCCAGTGCCAATTCCAGTCCCTCGCTCCTGTCCCGGGTGTGCTGGGGCTCGCTGTCCTCAGCAGCAGAGCACGGTGACCCTCGGTGGGAGTGAGGGTGTTGACTGTGTCCTGCAACTTCCATAGGTTACAGACCTGGGCACCTATACGGGGTCCCATCTGGCTTACAGGCCCCGGGCCCCACGGCTGAGCGTTCAGACGCATCTAAGCCCGGACAGGACTGCGGTCACCCGGCCAAGGTGGTTGGACCTGCTCGTGATCGGGTCTGCTGCCTCGTGTCCGCTGTTCCTGTCTCCCGGCCCTGCTGCCGTGGCTCTAGGCGAGCGGATGCTGATCGCACCCACGTCCCTGCCCACCCTCGCCCAGGATGATCTTTGGGGTGGGCACCCCGAGACGGTGTGTGAAGGGGGTCCCCATCCGTGGTCCTCAGCTGCCCTAGCGGTGGCTGCCTGGCTTGCACGGTGACAGGGAACGCTTGGGTCAGGCCAGCTGCAGGGTCCACGCAAACCAAGGCACACTTAGAGCCGGGGGGAGGGGCCGGGAGAATCCTTGTGCCGACCCCGCCCTGGGTGGGAACCTCACGGAGGGGCCCGGATTCCCTCGGCACTGGCCTGGGGCTTGTTGAGAACACAAAGGACGTGGCGATACTGTCCCAGCCCGGTCACTGTGCTTGTACCCAGTCCGTCTGCCTCTGTGGCTCTAGGCCGCCCCATCTGTCCGTGCAGCCGACCTGCTGTCTCCTGAAGAGTGTGCAACCAGGGCTGAGCCTCAGCGGGGCGCCGGCTGCCTGATGTCCAGGAGCTGTCCCAGCCTTCCAAGCCGGGATATGACAAGCAGTGACGACCAACTCCGGCTCCTGCCAACGGACTGAAATGTCCTTGCACGTGTCCCCACGAGGGCTTATCAGTGGTGATTCTCCCCTCGGCTTCCTATTGTCCACACTGCAGGGTTCGTCCCTCTAGAACAGGGGGCACTGGCCAGGGACATGAGTGACTAGCTCCCCAGCAGCCCCGGGTCTAGCCCGGGTGGAGGGAACCGTGGTGACATGTTCCTGTTTCCATCCAGCTGGGGCCCTTCCTGGTGAGCGGTGACCGCTGTCCCGGTGCTGGCTGGCACGGACTACACCCATTTACAGGCACCAGGCAGTGTGTCCCCGCGCCCCATCCACAGGCTGCAGGGATATCCCCAGAGAGGGGTTTGAACCCTTCTCAGGGTCTCCAGGCTCCACTGGGCCCAGCAGCGCCCACGTTCCCCAAGACGGTGGCTGGGGACAGGGGACCTCTCTGCTGTCAGTGCGTGTGAGCCTTGTCCCCACAGGGGTTTCAGGCCTGGCGCAGGCGCATCAGTGGGTCTCACGGTCACCCCACGCGCTGACGGGCCGGGCAGCTCTTACGCCGCGGCCGTGCCTAAGCAAGAGTCCTCCTTGGAGGGGCGCCGTGTGCCCGGCTGGGAGCGGCTCACCAGGGGCGGGAGGCCGGCTTTCCGCTTGGTGCAGCTCTGAGACCGACGTCCGAGGGGACTCTCTGCTTTTCCTGTTTCTTCCACGTGGCCTGCTCGTGTCATCAGGAGTCACAGCTGCGCCCAGCCCCAACGTGTCCCTGCATGGGAGACACCCAAAGCCATGACGGCCAGACCCGTAGTCTTCTCGAAGGGGCTGCCCGACCCGCAGGCCCACACACGCCCTTTCTCTCCTGGGGGTTTGAGGGGCCGAGCACTGTGCCAGTGGGGAACAGAAGTCCACCGGGGTCCCCAGATCCCCACGGTGCCCCAGGCCCTGCCCACACCTCACCCTTCCTCGGTCACACCCTTCAGGACAGCAAAGGCTCACCCGACCAGGCCGCTCCAGCAGCCACAGCCACGTGGGCGCTCATAGGGCTCCCTGCCCGTCCTCTCCCCTGCAGAGGCCCCGCAAGCCTCCCAGGCTGTCCTGCGGCCGAGGAGGCTGGAACTCTCATCACGGGTGACGGGCAGGACACAGGGGCAGGTCCCGGGCTGACAGGGTGTGACTGGGCTGTCACCTGGGGAAGCCCTCGAAAGCTTCATGGGTGTCCCCGCCCACATAAAGCAGAAGGGGCCGTGTGACTCCATAGCCAGCAGTACAGAAGACAGCAGAGCATGGCACGCTGCTCCGACCAAGGGCAAGGTGTACAAGAAGGCGGCGCTGTGGGCCACAGCCTCGCAGTGGGGGCAAGGCCTTGTCCACCATCCTCCGCCCCGAGCCCACCGGCTTCCTCGCGGCCACACCGGGCTCCGGAAACTACTGCGGGCAGGGCATTTGGAAGCCGCTCAACACAGTCCGGGGATGGCTCCCCCCCTCTCCCCGGGACCCCCAGGTGATTTCTGCAGAGGGATGGGTCCCGTGTCCCCTCTGTCATGGCTCTGATCAGGGTAACTTGGAGGCGGGAGCTGCACACAGGTTTGCAGAGTTTGGCCCCGGACGAGATCATTGCCCACGAGGTCTCTGGTCTCGGAAGAACCCGCGTCCTCAGGGTTGGTGGGGACGGCCGTATCGCAGTGTCAGAGGACCTTCCCGACAGTAACCGTTGCCCTCCGTTGCCGTCGGTGGCACTGAGGGTCAGGAGATGAGTGCACCAGCATTCAGCCTCAGTGCACAGCGGAGTGGTCCCCACTGCTGACTTCTGGGGTCCGGTGAACAGCGAGCGAGCCCACCTCTCACGGCCCCTGGGGCTCTCACCCGGAGGCCGTCTTGGGCTGCGTCCCACACGAGGGAAGGGAAGCTCCCACCCTGCATAGCCCTGCATCCCTGAGGCCTTCCTGGAAGAGGTGAGGCATCAGGGATAGGAGCAGGCGGGGCAAATCTGAACTGTACGATTTTTAAGGGTTTCCACAGGCTGACCAGCTGTATTGAATGTCAGTCTGTCCATCCTGCATGGGAGGGTCCCTGAAGTGATGCGGTCAAGCCACGCTTACCTCCAGGATTCCCTACCGGGTGCTTACAACCACCTGGGACAGACTTCGGGCTTTTGGAGCCTCGTCCATGTCGGCCTTCGCCGCGGCATGTACCCCTTCCCGGGACTCGTCCGTCCCTCCAGGTTGGCAGCGTGTCGCCCACCGCACCCACCGTCCTGTCCCACCGCTGGTGCGGCGTGGATGTCCGCACCCCTGGCAGGTCCCGTGGATGGAGCCGTGTGGGCTCTCATTCCTGTGGTGAGCGCCGCCCTGTCAGGACCGGCAGAGACCGGAGTGGAGGACGTCTGTGTCCTCCCGCTCCTGCAGAGTTGGCTGGACCTCCTGTGTAGTGTCCACATCCAGCTGCCTGTGGAGGTCCTCCTGCAGGACTGGGCGATGCCACCCAGAAGGGACTGAGTCCCTTGGCCCCCAGCACCATGCGGGAGCCAGGACGGGGCGGGGTGCCGGTGGTTATTCTCCGTGCCTCCCGGCCGGTCGGGAAAACACCCCATGCCCTCTCCAAGTCCCGCAGCTGCACACACTGCACCTGGACGGCCCCGGCCGGTCGCCGGAATGCGGCAGCTGTCCCCGCAAGCTCGATGGCGGTGTGCTCCGTCCTCACGTGCGCCCTGGGGGATGGTTCCTGTCGTGCATCCTCTGTGTCCTGTGCTCTGTGTCCTGTGTGGGGCCGCACTGTAAGCCACAGGCCTTTTATTTTCCTGACTTGGGTTTATTTCGGTCCCCCGTGGTGTTATTTCTGACGTGGCTGTGGTTTCCCCAGGCGTGTGTGTGCGGATCGTCACTGGTGGTGAATTAGCACGTGTCCGTGGCATTAGATGGTGGCGTCTGGGGCACCCGCTGGACGGTCTGGTGCGCATCTCCCTGTCCTTCCGGTGCCCGTTTGCAGAGATGTTGCCACCGTCCGGCGGGTCGGCCCGACTCTGATATCCGGATGGCTAGTAAGCAGCCTAGACGTGTGCTGGACCCCGCGCCTCGCCGCTCCCTCAGAGGCAGGTGGGCTGTGGGGGAAGGGAAGCTGCGCGTTCCCGCTCCGTCCTCAGCCCGGCCTTGTGTCGCTGCCCCGTGAGGCGGATGTGCTGCTCTGACTAGGCGGGGTTGGGCTACGGCAGCAAACCAGCCAGATTTCTGAGCTCTGAGGGCGGGGGGGTCCCTTTCTGGCTCGGTCAGGGAAGCCGGTCCCTGGCCGGGTGTCCCCAGCACTCCATACATACGGTCCACACACTCCTAGAGGCGGGGGCCCCCATGGCCCGTGGGTGTCACTTGGGGGCGTCTGTGAGCTTCGACCTCGTCTGGGGTGTTCATTAGCGACCTCCAAGCTTTAACTCTGTTCCCGCGTGTCTTTATCCGGGAGCGGAGGTGTTTGCTGGGGGACCCACGTCCCCGTTCTCTCCCCACGTTCTCCTGCCGGGCCTCCCACATGACCTGTGGGGGAGGCGCCCCGCGTGCTCCCAGTCGCCCTCCTGACGCGCAGGGACATGGGTGATGAAGGCGGGGCTATCACCAAGCCACGTTCTGCCACACGTCCTTCCCCAGGTTGTGCGGTCATCCCCCACCGTGCCCCGTCCCAAGGGGCTGTGTCACCAGCTCTCGCCCATGAGTCTGAGCACAGACGTAGTCCGCTCTGGGTTCCCGTAGCGGACTCTGTCCGCGCCAGTTCCGTGGCTGCTCGTCCGGCACATTGTGCTGCTGCTCATGATTCTGAGACTGTCGGGCAGAGACTGCCCCCGGTTCTCAGGGCCGCGGCCAGGCTCCCACTGTGCTGGTGTCCCTGGGGGCCAATCCATCTGGGACGCGTGTGCTGTGGTCCGTGTGCTGGGGCGGTCCCAGGACGGATGCTCGAGCGTGGACCGGCCCCTGCAGGCGACGTCCCGCACCCCACTCTCGGCACAGCGGGGACTCCCCCGCGGATGCAGAGGGCCGACACCCCCCGGCGTCCTGCTCAGACATGTGCCATTTCCCGGCGAGGACTTCTGCGGGGAGGTTGTTCCCCTCCGTCTGTCGGGGCTCTGCTAGCTCCAGAAGGGGCCCTGGAGTGCACGATCCGGGGCTGATTCTCTGCCCGTGACCCCACGGTCTGTCGGGCCTCAGAGCGCCCAGCCGAGCCTTCCGGGCAGCTGGGATCTGTTCTCAGACACGGGAACGTCTCGGTCCAAAGCCCACTCAGGGGAAACGTGGGCCCTGCGGTGTTTTTAGTCCCCGGTGACCCTGTCGCAAACCCTGGTGAGTGAGGACGCTCTGGTGCGAGTTCGGAGCCCGCAGTCGCCGGTGCCCACAGACCGCAGGTTCTGATGCCGTTTTCCCGACAGGTCAGGGCTGAGCCTTGTCGCTCCGTCCTCGTGGGGTCCCTGGTCTTCCTCGTCATCCCACAGACGCGTGTTCCTGGGATCCCACATGGGGTGTGTGTGGTGTCGCGTCAGTCCCCCGGGTTTCTGACGTTCTTCCTCTGTGGTCGGGGTCACTGTGCACGCTCTGGGGTCCGGGAGGCCGGTGGTGTTTCCCGCCTTCAGACTGTGAGGGAACCTGGACTGGATCCTGACGGAAGAACCAAGTGGCCCTCGGAGGCCTTGGAGGATCGGAAGTGTTTCACGCCAGGGGTCAGAGGAGAGTGATCTCCCGAGGTCTGAGCCCCGAGCACAAATGAAGGGGGGAGTTTATACACTTCTAATTCCGAATCTGCCACATTTGTGTCCAAGGCCGGTGGGCAGGAGGGAAGACCCAGAATGGCCCTGAAGCGGGACTCGATCCCCTGCTGGCACCACAGATTTTCCTTATCGTCCCGCACTTTGATGCCCCTTTAAACACCTGGTTTGGGGGCATCGTCTTTGTTTTCCGGGAGTGGCGGTGAGTAAGGAGCAGGTAGAGTCTGATCTTGGTGATCGGAGCGTCGATAAACCTCGTGACGGCATTAAGACCACAGGGACCAAATGCTACTGTGAGGAGGAGTAAGGAGGGGGCCGCTGAGCGGGGCGAGCCAGGGGGACCGTTGTGAGAGGGGATCCCACGAGGTCGCCTGCTGGACCGCCTCCCACCAGCGATGTACTCGTTGCTGCCTGGGATCACCCCCGACCCACTAGCATAGGAACTCCTGTGAGAAGAGGCGGAGTCCTCCTTGTGCGGCCAAGAGCAGGTCGAGCCCGCGCCCGTGTTGGAGGACAGCCAAGGCCAGCGGACTGAGCTGGCGCTGCAGGGCGAGGGCTGCCTGCGTGAGGGCAGGGAAACCCGCCGTGCGTTGCTGAGTTAGCCCCTGGTTCGGAGCCTGTGACCTCCCCATGCTGCTGGCACCGAGGGCAGCTCCTGACACGGCCAGCAGGCTCACGAGTGGGGAACGTCCGCAGGGGAGCGTCGGGGGAGTCTAGGGGGTCCCCAGCTGAGTGGAGCATCACTCCTGGGGAGGACTGAGTGATCAGGGAAGAGACTGACAAGCCTGCAGGATGGATGGTGCGCGGTGTCTGTCCCCCTTCTGGGTCGGGCAAGCTATAGGCAGTGAGGAGGAACAACGCACTAGGTAGCAGAAGACCAGGACCGGCCTAGGTCAAGAAACCATAGTGAAATGTGCTTAAGTGTGGACAGCAGGGACCAACGAAAGTGGGGTCCATGGCCTTGGTCAGAGGGCGCCATTGGGGTTCAGCCGACAGCAGAGAAAACCTGCGGACAAGCAGGAGCAGTAAAACACCCTAGGGTCACCCAGTAAATGACAGCAATGGCAAGTCTCTGGGGAAAGTCCCGCCAGAAGGGGCAGCAGTGTAGGGTCCAAGCCCTGGGAGGAGGGATACCGAACCAGCGAGAACTTGGGACCACGGCACGCAGGTGTCCATCCGTCGGTGGGGCTCGTCGGAGGCGAAGCCAGAGCGGCCTGTGGGGTCTGGCTGGACGTTCCCTGGTGTGGCTTCTTGTCTGGATGACGGGCTTGGTTCATTCTGGAGTGGTGGACCCGTGGGGCGACACCAGAGACCAAGGGCAGGACGGGTGGTTAGACCAACACTGTGAGGTCCTGTCCACTGTGGTCTGAGGGGGTCTCTTTTCCAATCCTTTTTTTTTTTTTAAGATTTTATTTATTTATTTGACAGAGATCACAAGTAGGCAGAGAAGCAGGCAGAGAGGTGGGGAGGCAGGCTCCCTGCTGAGCAGAGAGCCCGCTGCGGGGCTCGATCCCAGGACCTTGGGATCATGACCTGAGCTGAAGGCAGAAGCTTTAACCCACTGAGTCACCCAGGAGCCCCTCTTTTTCAGTCTTTGATCCAGACTGAGTCTCCTGCCGGTGGCTGTGCGCCGGGACGCTGGGGGGCTTGGGGCCTCTCAATGCTGGTCCTTTGTCATTTATTAGGGTGGCCCCCAGGCCCAAAGTTGTCTGTCTCTCTGTCCCTAATCTGATGTGAGTGTCCCGGAAGGCTCTCCACACACTATTTGAAAGGGGAGAGATCTCGCGTCCCGGGGTGCAGCGGGCCCACAGGAGGGCCGGGTGGCCAACCTGGCTGTGGGAGGTTGGTCTCCCGACACGACTTTGCCAGGATCACCTTGAGGGGGCGACTCCTTCGCTCGCATTCCCTGAGCATCGGGCCGGTGGGCGGTGGGGCCTCCTGGTGATGCCGAGAGACTCGGTCAAGACGGCACAGTGTCTGCTGCGAGTGCGGGCCATCGTCACCACGGATGGTCAGTGGGAGGCCCACCCCAGGCACGACCTCCCACGAGAGGACATTGGCTACTTCCCGGCTTTGCCGTCCTGGTCAGGAAGGCCTGGACCCACCCAGAGGATGTGCACATCGTCCCCAGGAGCCATCGGAGCCCCGGCTCAGCGGCACGTCTGTGTCTGTTTCTAGACCTTCGAGAGGGGCTGCTCCCCCTCCGACACGTGGCAGGGCCACAGCGGACCGAGCAGCCCTCAGCACCCTTGTTTGCTTGCTGGCTGCCTGGCGCGGTGCTGGTGGCTGCGGACGCGCTCCTGGAGGAGGCTCTGCCACCGTTTCCCCAGCTGGGTGAGCTGGTGGTGTTCCTTGACCAGATGCCCTCCTGCTGCCGTTGGAACGAAGACGCGCCTGCCTGGCATCGTCCATCATCCCCGTAGAGTTACGGAGGCCCCTCGGCCATGGCCCATTCTCTCTCCTTCTCAGTGCAGCTGGCCGGAGGGACTTCTTCTGGGGCTTTCAGGGCCGTGGTGAGGGAAGGGGTTCTGTTCTGTCCTCACTGGCTGCGGTCTTGGCCGCCTCATCTGGCAGACGGTTTCCCGCGCGGTGGGGTCGGCTCCTCTCGGGTGTCCCGTACGGTGCAGGACTGCTCCTTCCTTTGGAAGCCAGACGGCTTCGAGGAGCGTCAGCATCTCGTCCTTGTCTGGTAGCCGTTCCTGCGGCGGTGGGGGGCCCCTCTCCTTGCGGACGGCCCCCTGCATGTGCCGGGCAGCAAAGGCAAACCAGCAGTCCGTGTGGGGGTCGACTCGCCTGCCTTCACCGAGGCTGAGGGCTTGGACCAGGGCACGTGGTTCGGCCCGCTGTGCTGGCCGTCCGGCTGGTAGTGCCGTAGCCTCCAGGACCTCGGTGGTCGTGCGCACCATGTGACCCGCTTTCCGGGCACCCTCTGGCGGGTAACTGCTGCCATCGCCACACTGTGTGAGCTTGTGTGGCTTCATCCCCGATCGCGACGGCCCGCGTAGACGTCATCGGTTACCTCGGAGCAGTCAAGGTCTGGCTCCCCCTTTTCCACGGGGAGAAAGGTTGCTGGGTTCAGTGTCCTTACCCTTTCGCGGGTGACCCGTGGGTTTTCACAGAGGAGCCCTTGGTGGTGTGCTGGCCGGGAGGTGGGAAGGAAGCGGTGCCCCGTGTATTCATGAGGGACACGACCGCACGAGGGACCTTGACGTTGAGTTCTTGTCCCAGGGTGAGCTTGGCTGCCTCCTCGATGGGCAGGACTGTGGCTGCCAGTGTCCCGAGGTCCACGGGGTCCAGCTTCTTTGACAGATAAGCGACTGGCAGTCACCGGGGCCCAGCAGTCTGGGTGAGCACCCCGGGTGCTATCTTTTCTTTTTCAGGTAGGGGCCCGATTTGGGGCTAGTCCCATTGGGTCGTCTTTAACCCATCTCGAAGGGGAGGCGAGCCTGACCTCCGGCAGGAGGCTCGGCTGGGTCTGGTCGCAGAAGAGCCTCCATTCTTCTTCCTTGTCCTGGTAATTGCTAGAACAGAGACCCGTCTCCTCTTGCCCTGGGTTCAGTCGGAGGCTGGTGGGCCCCGTGGGCTCAAATGTTATCTGATCCCCAGGCTTGGGGAGTATGTCTGGGCCCAGGAGGGGGACGGGGCGATCAGGTAGACAGAGGAAATCATGTCGGACCTGACGGCCCCTGAGGTTACATCGACGAGCCTGGCAATGGGGCTGCTCTATTACCCAAGGGTGGTCACACTCCTTCTGTTGAAAGGGGCATTGGAGAGCTGAAACAGAGTGCTCGGCCCCACTGTCAACCATTAAAGTCACTGGTTGGCCCCTACTTTCATTCTGACCATGGGCTCATGGGGGACAAGGAGAAGAGAGCCTCGTCCCCCTCAGTGCTCGAGGCCTCTGAGGTCCCCCCTTTGTCTGTGTGCGGAGTAACTTGCCCTTCTTCCCAAGTGGGCTCATGAGTCTGGAAGAGAGATTCTGTGGGGTCTACGAGAGCCTGTGGTTTCTCGGGTAGGATGGGCTGTTACGAGTCCGGTTGAGGGGTTCAGGGGTGGAGAAAGGCTGATACCACATCACGGACCAGCCAGGTTGGACTGGCCCATCCCTACTGTGCCGCCCAGGTTCTCGCATCTCTCGCACCGGCATTTGGGGGGTGCTTGGCCCCACCCGGGGCACAGCCTGGTTGCTGGTCCCAGAGAACATGGGTCCCCTGGGCCTGGGTTGCTGGGGAGACGGATGACGGTGGGCTGCCTGGAACTGGGGGGCCAGGTGTAGATGGCTGTGGGGGGTGTACGGAGGGGCAAGATCGGTTTATCCTCGGGACCTCGGCTGGGATCCGTGGGGGCCGGGGCTTCTGTCGGCCTTTGCTGGGCCACTTGGAGGAGGCGGTTAAGACCTGGCCTGCCCCTGCCTGTTGTGAGCAGGTTGCACCCCGGGGGTGGGGGGTTCTGGACAGTTCCTAGCCAGGAGCCAAGGTAAGGAAACTGGTTGGGGTGTCGGCTCTCCTGTTACGATGTGCCACACCTGACGAACCGTTGGGACACCCGGTGTCCCTTCTGAAGCTCGCCGGACATCAAAGTGGCCCGTGTTGACTCACATGGGATTTTCAGTTTGCCGGGATGCTTCTTATCCCCATGGTCTTCTGAAAACCCCTGCGTGAAAGTTTCAGTCCTCGAGCCCAAGATCGTAGGTTTGGAACCCTCCCACCATGAGGAGCAGGGACTCTCTTGTGATCCCCGTGGTCCCCCCTTGCCTCGGTGGCTCGAGGACAAGCGAAGGGCGCGTGTCCCTCCTGAGGAGAGACTGCTCAGAGGCCTGACTGTCCACCCTCCCAGAGGAGACTGGGGGCCTCTTAGCCATAGCGAGTCCGTATAAACCCAAGACTGGCACCCCAAAGAAGGGCTCACCGTGGACCTTATGAGATCACCACAGGAGCAGGCTGGGGCACCCTCGGACTCCGCAGTCTCAAGACCGTGGAGCCGCAAACACGAACAGGCCGGCCGTTCGCTGATACACATGTTCACACCAAAGTTATTACAGTTCCTCCGCCGGGAGGCCCTGACCTGGGAAATTCCTTTCGAAATTCCTTCCTGTCCCTTCTTTCGGGGTTTCTTACCTGAGGGACGCCCCCCCCAACACCGCCACCACCGGGAAACCTTACCTGTAAGACCTCTAAGAGGTCTCAGAGGAGGTCAGGGTCCCTTCCACCCTGACGGGGGCCTGACAGGATCCCAGGGCCCCAGGGCCTACTGGAATCCAACGTGGGGACCAGGTCCTCACCTGCCAAGTCCCCATGAGTCTGGGGGGAACAGCGGGCGGGGCCGGTCTGGGGCGACCGGGTGGGAGATGCTGCAGATTAGGCAGGGCATGTTAGGACCCCTCGTTCCGTCACACCCCCCCCCCCGTTGCCCCCACAGCAGTGACAAGCACGGGCCAGCATGGCTGCAGGTCCCGGTCAAGGAACCAAATGTTTGGGAACCTGGACTGGATCCTGACGGAAGAACCGAGCGGCCCGCGGAGGCCTTGGAGGAGACGTATCTCCCTCCCGCGGCCCCAGAGGGGAGGAATCGCCCAAGGTCGGAGCTGGAGCACAAACAAAGGGGGAGTTTACACACCTTTACTTTGGGATCGGTGGAAGTCTTGCCCCCACTGCCGGCAAGACAGGAGGGACGATCCGGAATGGCCCTGGGGCGGGGACTGGGATCCTGTGTGGCACTGGTCGGCCGCCTTAGGACACAGATCTCCTTATCAAGACGATGACATCCTGCCTCCAAACGCACCCGTCTGTGCGGTGCGTGGCCCTTATGTGGGTCGGGGTCCGTCCCCTGAATGGCAGGAACGCCGTGAACCCTCTGTGGACGTTAGTCTGTTCTCCAAGTGGTCAGCAGAGATACGGTGTCGTCCGCGTACGGAATGCTGCTGCGTGTGTCCGTGCGAGGCCCGGACGTCTCGGGCTAGAAGGCCGTGGGCTCGCTCCGGGCCGCTAAGGAGTCTCTGTGGTTCCCGGTGAGCGGATCCTCTCCGCCTTCCCGTGCGAATGTGGTCGTGGCTGCTCTCCGCGTCCGTGGGGCGAGCAGGGAACCGCCAGGTCGTCCAGCCGGCGCGCACCGAGGGTCGGAGCGGTGACGGTGTGGATGACGAGAGCACTTGCAGCTGGGAGTGTCCCCTCGGTGTCTGCTGCGCTAGTTCAAATCCCTGTAAACTCTCTCACATCTGTAGAACTTGCGTCACTTTTAACCCACCAGAGTGGTCTGTGATGGAAAGGAATACACACGGTCACTTGTTCTAGGAGTTTATAAATACTTTCCCTAATTTGAATGTGTCATTTTGTCCATTCCAAGAATGGTGTCCCGGTGGGGCCACTGAAGCACTTACCCCAGATGCTGGTCTGTCGCCCGTCCTTAGGGATCCAGTTACCCGCGGCCCTGGGCTTCGTTTCCTCATAAACCTTCAAGTAGTCAGAGAGGCTCGGGTGGGCTTCCTCTGCCCCGGGGGCGACGCCGGCTACCGGCACTGGCCTCAGCACTCCAGCCCTGGAGGCCGCCTGGGCTCTCGGGCAGCCGCTGGTCTGCGTACTGTGGGCGTGGGGCTCTGCCGGCCAGGGACGCCAAGGACCCAGACCTGCGTGTGTCTGAGAGTCCACGTGCCAGTGCGAGGCCTCGGGGGTCCACAGACCTGCCTAAATGTGTTGCGTCCCACACAGATGCGCTCACTCCTCTGGGGTACAGAGCTCCAGGAGCCTGCACTGTCTGTCCAGGGTGAGTTTCACTAAGCAACGCCGAGGAGCCTTGACCCCTGGTTCAGGGGAGGAAAACATTTTCTCTTTCAAGATTCTTCTAGCTGCTTTAAGAAATAACTTGAGAATCTTTTCAAGGTTTTATTTATTTGTCAGAGAGAGAGATGGAGCACACATGAGCACAGCAGGGCAGCAGCAGGGCCCCCGCCGAGTGAGCAGCGGGACGCGGGGCTCGTTCCCAGGACCCTGAGATCATGACCTGAGCTGGAGACAGACGCACAACCGAGGGAGCCCTCCACCTCCCGGCTTGACATGATTGATAGGAGGGAAAACGCGAAGTTTGATCGCACGTGCATGGAGGCCTCGTGACGAAATTGAGACGCAGAGAATGACCGAGGCAGCAGCTTTTGTACGTTTTAGGCAAAGAAGCATAAATCTGAGGAATTTGCTGGACGATTCATCATGTGACCCGGCATTAAATATGAGGTATTTCTATGGAAACAAAGAAAACAGTAAAGCAAATGATACACCGGCTTCTGAGCTTGAGGGCGGCCGTTGAGAGGTCGTTCTAGCCGTCAGGGTCGGAGCGTCTGTGGGTGGAGGGAAGGCAGGCGGTGGCAGTTGGAGAGTTTTCTCGGTTTGCAGCTGGAATATCTCCGGTGATCCTGCGAGCGGCCCACACGGCAACAGGCTTGGAGATGGTCTGCATGTGAGCTATGAAGTGGGTTTTCTGAAGTTTCCATCGAGCCGTTCATAGTCCGTTGGCGAGACTTCAGGAAAAGGGGCTGTTTCGGTGTCCCATGATTTCAAGTCTAAAAGATGGAAGAATGGGGCACTGGGTGGCTCAGTGGGTTAAGCCTTTGCCTTCGGCTCAGGTCATGATCTCGGGGTCTTGGGATCAAGCCCTGCATCGGGCTCTCTGCTCAGCAGGGAGACTGCTTCCCCCTCTCTCTCTGCCTGCCTCTCTGCCTACTTGTGATCTGTCAAACAAATAGATAAAACCTTTTAAAAAGTTTAAAAACAAAACAAAACGACAACAAAAAAGCTGGAAGAAAACGGGAACTGCGAGTTGGAGAGTTGGAGTCTGACGTGGGAGGAACCTGGAAGGATTCAGGATCCAGAGCAGCTCACAGGTAGAAATCAAAACCTCGAAACAATGAACAGAACTAGAATCTGACACCCAAAAGTACATATTGTAGTTGCGGTAGAGTCCTGCCTCTCTCAACAGTTACTGCCATCTCCAGCCGCGGTGGCTACAGTGAGACGGACTCGTGTGCAGATCAGATCTGGTTTCAGTCCGTGGGCAGCGCTGCGGCAGGGCCACAGGAGCAGTGCGTCATCACACGGGCCCCGCGAAGCCCGCTCTGCCGAGTCTTCGGATCTTCGCAGGAAATCACAGGTGGAAGTGGCTGAAAATGTTACTATCAAAGTGCAACGGACACACAGTATCTTTACACGACATTCGTGTCGCAGTACAGCGATTTGACAGGTGCACGCCACACACAGTCCTCACCACGGCAGTGTCCCCATCTGTCCCCGCACGCTGTTCTTAAAGCATCCCTGACTATACATCAACGCAGTACCCTTCCTTCCCACGACGCGCTTATTTTATAGCTAGAACCTTGGACCTCCCGATCCCCCTCCCCTATTAGGCACAGCCCTCCGCCCCCGTGCCTCGGCGGGCAGGAGTCTGCTCTCTTTGTGAGTCTGGTTGTGCTTTGGGTTTGTTTTCGTTCTTTTGTGTTTTAGGTACCACAGACAGGTAAATCTGTATGATTTTGTCCTCCTCTATCCCACTTCCGTCACTTAGCATAAAGCCCTCTACTGTGCTGTCACAAACGTTCTTTCTTGCGGCGGAGGAGGAGTTCGCTGTGTACCTTGCATCCGCCCGTCGTCTGTCGTCAGGCAGGCAGGTCACTTCTCTAGCTTGGCTGCTGTGAACAGTGGCGCGTAAAGCTTTCTGAACCAGTGTTTTCTTTCCCTTTGGGCAAATTCCCTGGTAGAAACGCCGTAGACCCAGTAGCTCCGTGTTTAACTCTCCGAGGAGCCTGCGTCCCAAGCTCCCCGGGCCCACACGGGTCTGATTCCCACCAGCAGCGCACAAGGGCGCCCCGTCTCCACATCTTCGCCAACACTTGTCATTCCCTGTCTGTCCCACATGAGCTGTGCTGAGGCGTGCGCGGTGGCGTCTCCTTAGGCTTCGTCAGGTCCCGGATAAGGATGAGGGGTGCTGAGGGCGCGTTCACGCTGCTGTCAGCGTCCTTTCTGTGTCTCCTTTGGAAAAAATGTCTACAATTTTTCGGGGCCTCTGCCTTTTTTAAAAATTGGACCGTTTGGTGGGATTCCTGTGTGAGTTCTCATCCACACGGATACAGAGCCTTCACCAGCCACGCTGTCCGCAGAGATCTTCTCCCGTCCATTTCCACGTCGCTGGCGGTCCCCTCGCCAAGCGAGCCTTCCCAGTCTGGTGCAGCCGCTCTGGTCTGATTTGCTTTTGCTTCTTTAACACACGAGAAAGACGTTGCCAAGGCGGATGTGCAAGGTTTGACCTCCTTTCCCTTAGGAGCTGTCCGGTTTCGGGGCTCGCCCTCCGATCTTCCATCTGTTACGAGTGCATGTCTGGGCATGGACAAAGCGTGTCCCATCTCGGTCCTCTGCACCGTGCGCTGGAGAGACGGCCTTCTGCCCGCTGCGTGCTCTGGCCTCCTCCATCAGAGCCGAATCGACGGCAGGCGCGCGGGAGGGTTTCTGGGCCGTCTGCTCCGCTCCGCTGCCAGGGCCCGTTCTGAGCCAGCCCCATGCTGCGACGATCGCCACAGCTTCGTGGGGCGTGTTGAAATCTGGGACGGCGACGCCCCCGCTTCTGTTCCTTCTCAAGATCGTGTTGGCTGGATGGGGTCTTTGCGGTGCCGCACACGTTTTCGGATCACTTGTTCTGGTTCCGTGAAAAATGCTATAGGAGTTTTCGGGGGATTGCCTGGACTGCGGGGACTTCGGGCCGCGCAGACGTCTGTTCGGTGTTAGTTCCATTCCGTGAGCCCCATGGCGCTTCCGTCCCCTCGTGTCCTCTCCAGTGTCTCTCACCGTATCTCATCGTTTTCCGAGCACAAGCACTTTGCGTCTGTGGTTAATTTATTCTGCGGTATTTTATTCCTTTCAGTGCAACTGGGACGGTTCCCTGACTTCCTCTCTGCCACTTTGACATCGGGGGAAGGAAACAGCACATTTCTGCGTAGTAACTTGTGTCCTAAGATTTTACTGAATTTCTCTCTTGGCTCATAGCTTCTGGGTGGGGTCTTCAGGGTTTCCAACTGGAGCATCATGCCCTTGGCAGACAGGGACGGTTCTGCCTCCCCCTTACCTCTCTCTCTGCGCTGGTGGCCAGATTAGGTCTCAGCACCGCGCAGAACAGAAGCGGCACCAGGGGCGCCAATCCTGCGCCGGCTCTCGGAGGAGCAGCCCTCCGCGTCCACGCTGACTTGGACGCATGCTCGCGGTTCGCTCTGCCCAGCTTTGTCATCAGGCTGTGTTTCCTCCAAGACCCTCTAAGACCACTTTGTTGAGGGTTTTATCGTGAACAGATGTTTTCCTTTTTACTTAAGATTTTATTTTTTCACTTGAGAGCGAGCGCGCACTGGCAGCAGAGCCCGAGGGAGGGCAGCCACTCCTTGCCGAGCCGATGCGGGGCTTGACCCTGGGACTCGAGACCCCTGACCTGAGCTGAAAGCAGATGCTTAACCAACCAAGCTCCCCGGGTGTCCCAGAACAGCGGTTTCCAAATGCTTTTTCTGTATATGTTGAGATTAACACGAAGTTTTATCCCCCATTGCTAATGGGACGTGTCGCCGCAATTCCAACATCGAACCCTGGTTTCACCGGCGGAGCGTGTCCCACTTTACTCTGGCGAGGACCCTCGCGGGCTGTCCAGCGTGGTTCACAGATGGTCCGCTGGTCGGTATTTTCGTGTCTGTGTTCATCAGGGATACGGACCTGTGGTTCTCCCTTTCCCGTGGTGTCTTGCTGGTTTGGGTGAAAAGGGAATGCTGGCCTCATGGAATGAATCTGAAAGGTTTCCTTCTTTTTCTGATTTTGAATTGGCTTGAGGGGAATAATCATTAGCACTTGCTGAAATGTTTGGTAGAAACGATCTGGTCCTGGACTTTGATGTGTTGGGAGGTTTTTTGATTATTGATTTTTGTCACTGGTAATTCTTCCTGATTCTGTCTGGGAAGACCGATGTTCACAGGAGTGTTCCCGCTCCTTCCGGGTCGTACAGTGCCGGGTGGGGAACGTGTCGTCGTGGTCTCCTAATCCTTTGTGCATCTCTGCTGGCCGGTACTTTTCCCTCTCATTTCCAATCTTGTGTATTTGAGTCACTGGTTTTTATAATGAGTCCAGCTAAATGTTTATCAGTTTTGTTTCTTTTCAAAAAATCGGCTCTCCACTTTATTGATCTTTTGGTTTTCTAGTCTCTGTTCTCTTCCTTTCTACGCTGACCTTTGGCATTTCCTTCCTTCTGCCGACTTCAACCTTTGCTCTTCTTCAAGCTCCTTGAGGCACAATGTCATGTTGAAGATTTTCTTGTCTCGAGGGAGGCTGGCGTCACGACAGACTTCCCTCCGAGAATGTCTGCTCCTTCCCGAAGACGGACAGCGCGGTGTTTGCACTCTGGGCGCTCTCCTTGGGTTCACGTCCAGGTTCCTTGACGGCATGTGCGTTGCTTGGTGGCGCGTCATTCAGCCCCCGTGGGTCAGTGATTTTCCACTTGTTTCCTGGTCAGGGATTTCTGGTTTCGTGAAGTCTGGGGAGACAATCGATGAGATTCCGGTCTTCGACGTGCTGAGACTTGTCTCGCTGCCCGGCCCGGGAACTACCGCCGAGAATGCCCCGCGCCCTTGGCACGAACGTATGTCCTGCGGTTGGGGACACACAGCTCTGCGTGTCTGTACGTCCCTCTGGACTCGTGTGTCGTCAAAGCCACGTGTCAGTGTTTGGTCTGTACGATATGCACAGAGGTTGGTGGCGCGTCACAGCCTCTCCTGTCTCCCTGTCACCCGGGCTGCTCGCTCTCCGTCCGCTGGTAGCACTGAGAAACTGGCACTTGGTGTTTCTGCGCCGGGGCCACAGGGACCCAAACCGTCCTGCTCTCCAGTTGGACTGGTCCCTCCTCACCAGCTAATGCCCTCCTGGGTCTCTGCTTACAGACCATACGTCTGTGTTTCCGGCAGAGGACGGCCTCTGTAGTACTACAGAGTCTTCCGTGGGCCATGGGCGGTGGGTCTCACACTTTCATCCCCCATCGCCCCCGGTCTGGGGCTTGAGGCCGCTCGCACGGAAGGCCCGGGCGCTCCTCACGCGCCTGCTGCCGCGGGTAACTGCCCCCGCGGTACCTGCCCTGGGCGCGGCTCTACCCCGCGCGGCGCCCCGGGGCCTCCACAGCCACCAACCCGGAAGTGCCAGGCTCTGGCCTTCCCTGCGCCTGCGCAGCCCTGCGGGTCTGGGCCGGGCCGGGCGGTTCCAGCACAAGCCCTCGCCACGGGCTGCCGAGTCCCAGCGTGTCCCAGGGTGTCCCAGCGTGTCCCGACGGCCTCGTGCTGACCCCTTCTGCGCTGCGTGCTGTGAGGTCGGTCACAACGCTGGCGCGCGGAGTCCCTTGCCTGTGACCGGTTTCAGTGCTGCCACCCACAGCCTCGCCCTGACCTCCGAAGGACGGACTTACTGCCGTTGGGGATGCTTGCGTTTCCTGACAAGTGTCCTTCCGTCATTTGCTCACAGTGACAGCGTCTCCTGGGCGGCGGCAGGTCTGGCTCAGGCCGACGCGCTCCGCCAGCCGCTGCGGGTCCGGGACGCACCATTGGAGCGACGCGGAGCCCTAGGCCGCCGGCCGCCCCGCCTGCTCTTCGGACGGATTTTGTCGCTGCCTCTGACCTGCACAGCCTCTGCTGAGAAAGCTGGTGGCCTCTGGGGTTTCCTCTGAGGGCAACTCGTTGACTTTCTCCTGCTTTTTCATTTTTAAAGATTTTTATTGACTCATTTGGGAGAGCGAGCGCGCGAGAGGACGCAAGTGGGGGCCGCAGGAAGGGAGGCGGCAGCGGCTCCGCTCGGACACGGACACCACGACTGGGCCCGAGGCAGCCGTGTAGCGGACGCCCCTCCTGCTGCCCGCACGAGTCCCCTCAATTCCCCGCTTGGCTTCGGGACTATTGTCCATCTGGGGGAGCCCCCCTAGGGGTCATCTTCTTCGGGTTCTCTGTGCTGCCTGATCCCGGATCTCGGTCTCCTTCTCCAGGTCAGGGACATTTGGGGACAGTATTTCCTGAAGAAACTGTTCCGCACGTGTTAACTCCTCTCCTAGGATCCCTTCGGCGAGAATGTGGGTGGACGTGATATGGTCCCTGATCTCGTCGGACCCACACTCTGCTCATGTCCTCACGTGTCCCGGCCGCCCCGACCCTGTCGTCTAGATGGCGGGTCCGTCCTCCCGCGTCCTGTGAGCCGCCGATGCCCTCTCGTGCAGCCGCCGTGTTCCCCGAAGCTCCGTCTCATTCATCCCTCGGAGCGGTCGCGTCTCCGTTTTGTCGGACTCTCCGTGTTCTGTAAAGCGGCGGAAGCGCCGTATCTCCGAATCCGGAGGGAACCGCCTCATTCAGGAGCGGCCCCCGACGGGCCGCAGTGCCGGTGGCTTCGGCCAGCAGTCGGCTGGGACTGTGGGGAGAGGCTGCGGGTCCCGGTGCGCACCGGCCCGGGGCCACCCTGCTAGGATGGCTGGAGCTGACGTGGGTGCGGGCCAGGGCACCCCAGGGTCTCCGTGCAGAGGGTGCGCTGCTGGAACAGGCGGACGGAAGGTTGCTACGGCCCGGAAAGTCCCCATTCAGTGCAGGGGCACCGGGAGGGACCCCTGGAGCTGAAGCAGTCACGGGCCACACGGGGACCCAAGGTGCCGCCGGGGCCTCATGATGGGATGGATGGCACGAGCCATGGGGTGTGACACAGACGTCCTGGGTCACTCACCTACAGGGTGTCCTGGGAATTCATGGAGAGGTGACGCAGGTGCAGGCCTGGCCGAGCCCAGGGAGCCTCTGCCCATGTCACCCTGGAGAGACGGCTGGAGCAGTACCGGGTGCCGTCTGGGAGTGTCTGCTGTGTGCCGCACTGGGGTGACCTTGAGGGGTTGGCTGGGGTCAGCTAGGGGCCCGGGGCTTGCTAAGGCAGCGGGCTGGCGAGGGAGCCCAGCCACCCAGCCACCCCTTCCATCTGCACCAACGAGGCGAAGGGAGAACGGAAACCATGGTGTGGGCCGGCACCTCCGACCCTAGATGGCCTTCCAGCAGGTCCCCGCCATTGGGCAGGTGCTCTGGGGTCATTGCCCTTCTACTCTAGCTGCTCCTTTCCCCCCGTGGCTTGTCTGCTGTACCCTGGTCGCATGAATCTGCCCCCAGTCCCTCCACCCTCTCTGTCCCCACGGCCCATGGCAGGGTTCCTCTCCGTCTGTCCCCGGAGTGGTGTGCCTGGGCAGCCCTCCGTCCCCCTGCGGGAGGAGCCACTGCACAGCGGGATGTGGACCCCGTGTTTCTGGGCAGTGGTAGCTCAGCGTCCTCCCACCTCACCGTCTCTGACCCTCCCCTCCGACGGAACTTCTAACAGCCTCTCAAGGCTAAACATTCATCTGCGATGCCTGTAGATTCCTGGGGTCCCCCAAATATCCTGGGTTTTTTTTTAAGATTTTATTTATCTAACAGAGATCACAAGTAGGCAGAGAGAGAGGGGGAAGCAGGCTCCCTCCCAAGCAGAGAGCCCGATGCAGGGCTCGATCCCAGGACCCCAGGATCATGACCTGAGCCGAAGGAAGAGGCTTTAACCCACTGAGCCACCGAGGGGCCATGGGGCTCTTGCTCCTTTGGGGACGTGACCTTCTTGGGTGCCTGGTAAGGCTGCTGGGACCCTGTAAGCGAGCGTCAGGCTGACACTTCCAAGGGGCTTTACTGGCTCCGACAAGTCCAGCTCAGGTCCTAGAAGAGGCTGGTCCGATCCAGTCACAGCCTCGTGACGGCGTCCGTGCTGCCCACTGTGTCCGTCAGCAGCAGAACGGATTCCCCACGGACTTCCGCAGTTACGTGGCCAGGGAGAGCGCCAGGGAGAGCTGCCGGAGGCTGGAGGCATCGGTGGGGTCAGGAGATGGAAGTTTCCCCTCTGCTGACGAAGGTGTCATTCCCAAACTGCCGTAAGTCACAGGTAACGAGGAAGACGGTCTCACGTGGCGGTGAGCAGAGTCATGACGTCCCTTCAGTCCCAGGTGAGGCTCGGCGGCCGCTCCTGACCTCCGTTACGGTTCCCCGCCACCATCGGGTCCTCCGCAGCGCGGGCGCACACGGTCAGCGGCTCCCGTCAGCAGGGACCACGTCCTGCAGCCTGGATCTGTCCGCCCCGGAGTCCCCGGGAGGAGGGGGCACGTGCGAGGGCTTCGGGACGACACTCCCCACCTGTCGATGAGAACATGAGGCAGAGGACGTGAACGGTAAAGAAGAATGGTTACCGTTGCAACAAACACCAGACCAGGAATCCTAGAAAACCTTTGCCTTTTAACAGAGAGAAAAAGCACATTTTAATCTAGCATGAGCTTGCTTTTGATGTTCAAACTTGTTTTTAAATTAATCTAAGCCAGTTTGACCACACATTTTTACAGATTCTATCATCTTTGTTTTTCCCAGAATTTTTTTTTTTTTAGAATTCTTTTTTCTACTCATTTATTTGTCAGAGAAAGCACGAGACAGCCCAAGCAGGGGAGCAGCAGGCAGAGGGAGACGCAGGCTCCCCACTGAGCAGGGAGCCCAATGCGGGGCTCGATCCCAGCACAAATAAGATTTTGTCCTAAGTTTTTCCTCTTAAAATCACCAGCGTCGCATTAGGACAAATTTACCTTACTTTTCCTCAACACAAAAAATAGGTTTTCACCAAAAGTGCGCCTGCTCCTCCTGCACACGGAGACGCTTCCCGGAGTCTCCGCGTCTGAGACACTCAGAACACAAAGTAGCATGTGGGGCCCCTCGGACCCGCACGTCCCGGGGACACTCAGCAGCCCAGGGACTGCGAGGCCAGCAACGCCTATCGGCACTGTGAGGACCGGCTTCCTGATCCCACAGCCCCGTGTTTCTCCAGAGCACGGGCTTCCTCGAGGGGTGACACGGGTCATCACGCACCCCAACGTCGCTTTAGTTTCTCTACCAGCAGCAGCCCACAGCAGGGCGCCAGGCTGTGACCAAGGCCGCGTCATCTCACCTTATTCGGAGAGATCTGGGCGCCCCGCGCAGCCCCAGGCTCCCCCAGCTCTAGAAACGTCCCCGAGGCCCCGTGGGAGTTCCAGGCGCAGCTTCTGGGGGGTGACACCCATGCCCCAGGGGCCAGGGACCTCGCACAGGGCACAGTGTTCCTGGGCTGCCTCTCACCACAGGCTGGGGAAGGAGTGACGCTTGAGCACGGGGGCAGGGAGAGAAAGGAGCCCAGGGGCACTGAGCTCGGACCGAGCTTCTGTCTACACCGGTGCCGTATTGGCAGGTTCGACCCCTGGGCGTGACTGGCGAGGAGACCTGGCGGGAGGCTGGTTCGGTCCCGTCTTTGCCAGCCTCCTGAGCCCTCCATCCCCTGCAGGAGGGACCGTCCCAGGGCACAGCGTTCTGGCTTCCTGGGGGCCCCGCTCTCCAGGGGCGCTATGGCCCTGGGTGCTGGGGTTGGGGTTTTGGGCTGGGGCCCGAGTCGAGTCCCTGCCCCGTCTCCTGGGCTTTTGACGGATTTCACTCCTCGCTTAGCACAATGTCTGTCAGTTTCAGGTTACCGAAAAATCCAGCGAAATTATTTTTAAAGGTTCCCTACAAACATCTTGTGTCTACCTCGTCAGGGCACACATTCTCAGCATTCCAAGAGGCAGGGAACACTGGCCCTGCTCATGAAGCCAGGTGCTCGGGTCACAGCAGAACGTGAAAGCAAACACTGCCCCGGTTCCCACATGGGGACCAGCCCGCGTCCAGGCTGGAACCTGCAGCAAGTCCTCTTTAGGACAAACACACGGAGGACAAGACGGCAGCTGCCTCTGGGAGGACGGGGTGAGTCAGCCCCGAGAACCTACCGGCTCTACCGGAGGAGTCGCTCAGCGCACGGAACCGGTTCTGCAGGATTTCCTCCTGCGGATCTGAGTCTGGAAAGTGAAAGGAAAGGGACTCGCACCCTCCTCCTCCCATCCCACCCGAGGCCGACCCGGAAGGATGCTCGCCCCGGCTGCGTTGTGAGTCGGGTTACCTGAAAGTAATCGATACCCAGTGTGGCACGTTTTCGGGGGCCCTGCCCCCCACAGGCACTGGTGTAGCTGAGAGCCTGGGATCATCCGGATGCCTTGGACCCATGATAGCCCTTTCCGGTCCCAGCCTCTCTGGACCCCAGCCTGCGTCGGGTCTCTGGCTAAACAAATCGGCGAGGCCCGTACCCGTGCCGCCCCCTCGGCAGCCTGGACAGCCCAGCCTGCGGAGCGCAGGCCAGTCCCCGCCAACAGCGTAGCCTGCACGGTAGGGGAGACGCCCGGAAAATCCTCCCGACACGGCAGCCTCAAACGGACGTCCGTCGTTCCCCATGTGGACGGACCGCCTGCGGGGTCCCTGGTTCCCCGGCCTCTCCAGCAGCCACGGTTCCCAGGGGTCTCTGTGGACGGTGGCCTCTAGGACCGTGTCCTCCAGGACTGTCCTCCAGCTCTGCCTCCATGGGGAACATGGACGTTTGTGGGGTTCGGGCTGGAAATAGGCTGAGGCCTCGTGAGGCCAACAGCCGGCCCCATGACCAGGCTGACCAGGCTCCCAGTGTCGCGGGTCCCCAGCCACCCCGAGGGTCCAAGCAAGCGTCGGCCAACCATGGGCAACTGGGACACGCGTGGCCCCGGGAGGGAGGGAGCACAGCCCCCAAAGCCTTCCGAGGCGTGAGCTCTGAACCGGGAAAAGTCAGCCACCCTTTCAGGAGGCTGTTTGAAGGGTCCTGGGCGTCGCACTCATCAGACGTCCGGGTGCCCCTTCAGGAGGGGACCCCAGCGGCCAGACAGGCCCCTTCCTGCCCCGGCAGCCCAGGCTCCTCCCCTCGACCTCAGGGGGAGACGTGCACCTGTTGGGGATAGAGCTCGGGAGACGCAGACGTCTCCCACCCCAGCCACGCGGACGCATGACTCAGCCTCTCCCCGCACGTGCCCCATTCCAGGGCAGGACATGCTGGTAAAACACGAGAAAAAATTCAACACAAACTCAAGATAAAAACCCAGCAATCTGGGAAAAGGAGGAAACTCCCTCAACTTACTCAGGAGCAGCTAACCTTATACTTAAGGGTGAGAAACTCAACGTCTTCTCGCTCTGATCAGGAACCAGGCAAAGACGTCCCCTCTCGCCCCTGCTTTCCAGCATCGTAAGGAGAGACGACGGCATTTCTGAAGAGGGAAAGTGGGCAGGGGTGATGACCGACTCCTTGGTGGGGACCCCCAGCTGCTACAACGAGACCAGAAAATCCCAAATTGTCAGCAGGTCGCTTTGTGGATGTCAGCGGGTTCTCCAGATTACGTGGCGAGCAGAGGCTCCGGGACAGCCAGCTCAGATTTGAAGGGCAAGAACGAGGCGAGGGGACTCGCCCTGCGACCCACCCAACGTCCAGACCCACTGGGGAGCGGCAGGGATGGAGGCCGCGAGGTCCTGCTGCACGAACGGGTCCACACAGTCTGCTGTCACCACCAGAGAAGTGACGGCAGAGTGAAGCCGGGCTCTCGCATCGATGGCGCTGGGACAACAACACATCCACGGGCGAAAACCACCTAGACAGAGACCTCACCCCGTTGACGAATTCGCTCTAACAGGAACAGAGACCTACCGATACACCCAGAGCGGGCGTGTGCGTTAGTCTGCTCCGCAGATGCCGCGTTT
The DNA here is from genome assembly GCF_002288905.1 of Enhydra lutris kenyoni. Classification (NCBI taxonomy): domain Eukaryota; kingdom Metazoa; phylum Chordata; class Mammalia; order Carnivora; family Mustelidae; genus Enhydra; species Enhydra lutris. Next base: position 304,744 of record NW_019154201.1, read on the forward strand.
CCACACGGTGGAGGTCGGGCAACCCCGTGACACCAAGGCCGCTGGGGACATTACTCCACAGCGTCTGCTCGCATCACGTCGCTGCTCCCGTTTCAGTGACGCACTCGTTGTGCCACGTGTTAGCACGGTGGGTCTGTCGCCGTCTTCCGTGTTGCTCCGCACTCGCTGGGGCACCGGGACCCACGACGGTGAGCTCTGCCGGTCCAGGCTGCGGGTGTCGTGACGTCCTCCGGTGTCCCGTGTCCTCGCCTCTCCTCAGGCCTTCCTCGGCCCCGAGACACAACGACCCTGAAACCAGGCCCCTGGCATCACCCGACCCCGGCCTCTGACTCAAACACGGAAGGGTCCCACGCCTGTCGCCGGAAATCCAAAGCCCGAGATGGGGAAGGTCAGCGAGGAAAGCCCATTGAAACGAGACGGGCCAAGCAGAGCCACGGTGAGTGCTCGGTGACGCTCTGGAAGGATCGGAGAGCGCGGCTCTGAGGAGGACACGGAGACCCGTGAAGACACGCGGATCAGCCCAGACGTTCCCTTCAGCCAGAGCCTCCCCAGAGCAAGGCCGTGACTCTGCGGGACGCGTGAGGCTGCGGGAGGGGAGGGCGCTGCGGAAGTCGGGTCTGGGCCCGCGGAGGGGCTCGGGAGGGCGAGGGAAGGACATGTCCCCAGAGCTCCGAGGGCCAGGTGAAGCCGCTCGTGCTCGGGAGACCCAGCTGGGCTGGCTGGGCTCGGCTCCGCGGACCCGCCGGCTTCCCGTGTAGACGCAGCAGCCCCGTTGGGAGAGGCCGTGGAGGCCTGTCCCGCCCGGGACGGGAAGGTTGCGCCTGGCTTCAGAGCTCCCGGGGTCGGGGTGACTCTCTCAGGGGCTAGGGCAGCTGCGGGTTCCCAGCTACAGCCGAGGCTCTGGACCGTCTGAGAACCGTCAGGCCCTTGAGGACGACCCGTCTACTCTGCTGTGCTCCCACGGCAGGACCGTGGAGCCCGGGTGACGGCACGGCTCCTTCCAACCCGGCTGGCTGCGTATCTGACCCCCTGGGACCTACTGCTCAGAAGCGAAGATTGCTCTCAAAATGCTGTTTCTCCCCGACAGAGCTCTGATGGGGAGGAGAGACGCGGCCCGTCTCCGTGGCGCTCACACGCGGCCGTCCCACCACCCGCGGAGCGAGGAGTCCTCTAGCCTCTCGCGGCTTCTCTTCTAAGAAATACGTCCTGTGAGACTGTAGCTGCAGAGATCGGTTCCTCTGAGGGACCCGGCGCGGGTCAGCAGGAAAGGATTCAGCCTCCCAGACCCACGGGGACGTCCATGATTCTCGGGGAGGGCTCAGGACATCACCGTGGGCAGAACCGCAGCACGTGGATTCCAAGCCTCCTGCGTGCCTGGACGCGGCAGAGACCCGAGCAGGGAGCCCCTGCAGACGGCGTGGACACGGCAAGAGAACCAGGAGGAGAGCCGGGGCCTGAGGGTGGGACCGGCCGGCTGTGTCCCAGGATCGCACTTGGGGGACAGGAGCCTCTCCCGTGGATGGGCAGAGCGCGAGGGGTCTGGAGAGGGGAGCCCATCCTGGGGAAGGCGCCGAGAACACTCCTGAGTCTGTGACAAGGGACGCGGACCATCACGCAGACGCAGCGGCGGGTCTGCGCGGACGGACCCCAGCACGGAAGAAGGTCTGCGGTGGGTAAAATGCCATCGGACCGCCCTGCTGGCGGCAGAGAAATCCCGAGGGAAGGGGACGGTCTGTGGACACGACGCACGTCATTCTTGCCTTAGTTGGAGGACCCGGCACAGCCCCCAGCCTGCCACCAGGGCCCCAGCAGCCGTCGGCATCGAGGGGAGACCGGTCACGGCTCAGTGAGAACTTGGGGGGCGGCTGGCGTTTCGTACACGGTCTTTGTAAGTTAAGGTGTGGACCCTGTTTCCATAGATGCCTGCCCATGCGGGGGACGACGACAGCAGAAACAGATCTTTTCACTGATCTCTGTCGACGCATGTGGCTGTGGGGTCTGCACGGGCGCAGGGGCCTGGAGCCGGAGCTGCCCTCGCTCGGAGCTGCACCCGCGGGAGTGACGACCAGGAGCGGAACAGCCTGTCCCTGAAGGGGGAGTGGACGCGGGAACAGAAGGGACAAAGGGACCAGACTTCCGACAAACAGACTTGGACACACAAACCCAGGGGCACAGCCCTTCGCACGTCAGGCAGGGAAGGGGCTAGATCCCCCCCCCACTCCCTCAGTCCCCTCTTCCCCATCCGCCCTCTCATCCACCCCCCAGCCCACGGAGCTTCTGGAAGGGCCGTTCACAGTCCGTACAGTCCCACAGAATGTGGTCAGGACGGTGCCGGCCGCCCCAGCAGCCTTTCCACGTGAATGTGGAACCCGAATTGCACATTTCGGACCCGATACAATGAGGGTATTTCCAAGAGAACAAATACTCCTTGAACTAGGGGTCTTTCCCCGCCCCCAACTCGTCCTCTTCCCAAATTAACCGTTTGTCTCGGTCACTTGTCTGCCACTGCTCCCAGCCCCGCTCTCTGGTACCCCATGAGCTGCACAGTGCGTGGTAACGGACAGTCTAGGAAGAAATACAGTGTAAAAGGAGAAAACCACAGAAACCCCGTGGCCATTAGATGGACGGACCAGAGGAGGAGCACATCTGGTCCTCCGGGAGAGGACACGGCGCGGCTCGGGTCCGCGGCCACTTCAGCTTGGCCAGACCCTCGCGGCATGTGGAGAACATCCTTCTGCCTGACCAGCATCTGTCTGTCTATCTGTCTGCCCGCCCCGCTGCGGCCTGGACGCCCAGAAGGCCTGGGGCTCCTGACGGCCCCAAGAAGCAGCTCCACGGACACCAGCAGGGGGCGCTCGAACAGTGGGCGCCGCTCTGTCCCCTGTCCTGGGGACGGACACCCTCGCGGGTCCACACAGAAGCCACCGACAGTCAGACGGTCACCGCAAAGCCGCGCCCCCACGCATGGACGGGCATTTCGCCCGGGATCCGCAGGTGACGGGACCTGGAGAGCTGGCTGGTGAGCCGAGAGCCGCTGCGGAAAGGCTCCGACGACGCTTGCGCAGAAGCCACCACGGGCCGGCACCTGCTGGAAGTGGGCCTGATCCCAGCGGAGCCGGACCCCCCACTGGACGCGGCCCTGCTGCCGCCCGAGCCGTCCAGACCCCCAGCGTGCACACGAAGGTTAACCACGGAACCCGGAGGGGCGCCCCGGAAACCGCTCAGCCTGGCAGAGCAATGGAGCCGCCCGCCTTCCAGACTCCGGGACCTACACAGACCCCACCAAGCCCTTCTCCGCAAAGGCCGCCCTCTGTATAGAACATGATCCCGAGGGGCGCCTGGGTGCTCAGTCCTTAAGCGATTGCCTTCCGCTCAGGTCGTGATCCTGGGATCCCCGGGATCGAGCCCCACATCGGGCTCCCTGCTTGGCGGGAAGCCTGCTTCTCCTCTCCCTCTCCCACTGCTTGTGTTCCCTCTCCCGCTGTGTCCCTGGCAAATAAATAAAATCTCTAAAAAAAAAAAAATAAAAAAAAAACACGATCCCGCGAACAGACACGCCGCCAGTCCCCGCGCAGGAGGAAAGCCCACGAGGCCCCCACAGGGACCCACAGGCTCCACCTCCGGCCCAAGTCGGAGACCGTCACACGGGGTCATGCAGGTTACATCAGTAAAAACCCTTTTGGAAAAGAAAAATACCGCACAACCCTGTTTTCAGGTACACGGTCCCAGGTGACAGAGACACACGTGTGTGATTTAGAAAACCAAGTAACTTAGAATTAATTAGTGATTCATTCTTAGTAATTTAGAGAACGAAAAACCTTTAGCAACAACCCCGTCTGGGCTGTTCGAAGGCCAGGCAGGCCCGTAGACGGACGGGAGGTGACAGACGTGCCCACTGAGCTCACCTAGACTTACGGGAACCTAAAGACGATCCCAAAAGTCGAGGTGGTTTTCCTGGAGGCGGCACCATCATGATACCCATCCGGCTCCGACCCTCGGCGCATGCTGGCCAGACGACCTGGCGGTTCCCTGCTCGCCCCACGGACGCGGACAGCAGCCACGACCACATTCGCACGGGAAGGCGGAGAGGATCCGCTCACCGGGAACCACAGAGACTCCTTAGCGGCCCGGAGCGAGCCCACGGCCTTCTAGCCCGAGACGTCCGGGCCTCGCACGGACACACGCAGCAGCATTCCGTACGCGGACGACACCGTATCTCTGCTGACCACTTGGAGAACAGACTAACGTCCACAGAGGGTTCACGGCGTTCCTGCCATTCAGGGGACGGACCCCGACCCATGTAAGGGCCACGCACCACACAGACGGTCACGTTTCGAGGCCTGACGTGCTCTTCTGAAGGCGGGAAACACCACCGGCCTCCCGGACCCCAGAGCGTGCACAGCGACCCCGACCACAGAGGAAGAACGTCAGAAACCCGGGGGACTGACGCGACACCACACACACCCCACGTGGGATCCCAGGAACACGCATCTGTGGGATGACTAGGAAGACCGGGGACCCCACGAGGGCGGAGCGACAAGGCTCAGACCTGACCTGTCGGGAAAACGGCGTCAGAACCTGCGGTCTGTGGGCACGGGCAACCGCGGGCTGTGAACTCACACCAGAGCGTCCTCACTCACCAGGGTTTGCAACAGGGTCACTGGGGACTAAAAACACCGCAGGGCCCACGTTTCCCGAGTGGGTTTTGGACTGAGACGTTCCCGTGTCTGAGAACAGATACCAGCTGCCCGGAAGGCTCGGCTGGGCGCTCTGAGGCCCGACAGACCGTGGGGCCACGGGCAGAGAATCAGCCCCAGATCGTGCACTCTAGGGCCCCGTCTGAAGCGAGCAGAGCAGAGCCCCGACAGATGGAGGGGAACAACCTCCTCCCAGAAGTCCTCGCCGGGAAATGGCACATGTCTGAGCAGGACACAGAGATGGGGGGTCGGCCCTCTGCATCCGCGGGGGAGTCCCCGCTGTGCCGAGTGGGGTGCGGAAAGTCGCCCGCAGGGGCCTGTCCATGCTCGGGCATCTGTCCGGGGACCGCCTGCTGTCAGGGGACCACCCGCTGCCTGGGGGACCGCCCATCGCTGGAGAAAAGGGCTGTGTAGTGGTGCATCAGGGACACCTCCCTGTGACCCCCACCAGGACCAGAAAAGCCCCAGAACAGTGCTCTCGTCCACACGGACCTGCGGGAGAAGACTGGCCTGAGCCACGAACGGGCACGTGGGATTCGGACCAGCACACACGCCAAGACGAGGAGGTACCGACCCCCGTAGCTCTCCCCGAGCTTATCTGGCCAAGTTCAGTGTGGCCGTGGGCACAGGGCAGAGCCTGCGAGCAGCCCTGCCTTCATCCCTGACCACGCCGTGCCCTAGCATTTCGTCGTGGACAGCAGCTGCTGAATCCGCTAACAGACAGACACTCAGACCTTTCAACAGAAGTGGGGAAATCATCACGTGTTACACCCCAGCTTGCCATATTTAAACCACATTCACCAATTACAACCCTCGTAATAGATCCACGGACAGGAAGTCTGACTTAAAAGAACAGGGACGCCTTGTCAGGTGCAGAGAGGACACATGGAAACGTAGCCCACAACACCCATCTCCACCCCTATTGGGGTGCCTCAGGCTTCAGTCTCACACCCCAGATTTCTACCCCAAGAACAAGGAGTCCTATGTTAATAAAGCCCCACAGACATACTGGAACCTACAACATGGGCCGTGCCTCAGAATTTAACACACGGGACTTTCAGCCCTGATCTAGGTCCCCAGGTGGTGGTCAGTGTGACCATCTTTCTCTGTGCCTAACTTAAGACCTATATCAAAAATGGGCCTGAGGGGCACCTGGGTCATTCAGGCAGTGAAGTGTCTACCCAGGGTTTTGGATTCCAACGCCACATCGGGCTCCCTGCTCAACGGGGAACGGGCTTCTCCCCCTCCCTCTGCCTGCCACTGCCCTGTTTCTGCTCTCTCTCCGTCAGATAAATATTTTTTTAAATCCCTATGAAAATACCAATAGAATTTTTCACAGAACTAGAACAAGTAATAAGCCTAAAACGTGTGTGGAACCACGGAGACCCTGCAGAGCCAAAGCGATCCTGAGAAGGAAGAACGAACCTGGAGGCTTCGCTATCCCAGATCTCAACACACCCCACAAAGCTGTCGGGATCGTCGCAGCACGGGGCTGGACGGAAGCAGACCCGGATCAGCAGAGCAGGACAGACAATCCCAGAAATACACCCGTGCCTTATGTCAATTTATCTACGACATGAGAGACAAGAATACGCAGTGGGGCGAAGGCAGTGTCTTCGATACATGGTGCTGGGAGACGTCACACCCACATGCAAAAGACTGAAAGTGCAACACTGTCTTGCGCCGCCCGCCGAAATAGGTCTTCAGTCCACTGGAGTCTGAGTGTGAGCCTGACACCGTCCAACTCTCAGAGCAAACATGGGCGGTAATTTCTTGGACACCATCCCCGGCACTATTTCTCAGAGACGTATCTTCAAACAAGGAAAACAGGGAAAACTAACCTATCGGGACTGCACCAGGTAACAAGCTTTTGCTGAGAAAGGAAACCGTCGACAAAGTGAAAGGACAACCTGAGAAGATATTTGCAAATGACAGATCCAATAGAGGGCCAGTATCCAAAATACATATGGAACTTATAAAACTCAACACCCAAAAACCAAGTAGTCCAATTTAAAAATGGGCAAACGCCAGGAACAGACACTTTCCCAGAGAAGACACCAGACAGCCAGCAACACCAGAGAAGACGGTCAGCATCGCTCAGCATCAGGAAATGCACATCAGAACCACAGCGGGGTCCCCACACCCCCGCCAGAGTGGCCGGTATCAAAAAGACAAGAAACAACAACGCTGGAGAGGATGTGGAGAGAGCGGAGCCTCGTGCGCTGTTGGTAGGAATGCAAACCGGTGCCGCCACCGTGGAGACGCTATGGAGGTTCCTCCAAAAAACAAAACGCAATTACCGTGCGACCCAGAAGCTGCACTGCCGGGTTCTTCCCGAAGAAAATGAAAACAGGAATTTGAGGAGATCGACGCCCCCCGTGTTTATTACATCATGTACAATAGGCCAGTCACTGAAGCAGCCCACGTGTCCCCTGGCAGAGGAGCTGAAGATGATGTGGGGCGTGTACACGCACACACACACACACACGCACACACACACACAATGGAGTATTACACAGTCTTGATGGTGAATGAAATCTTGTCATTTGTAACAAGGTGGGAACTGGAAGGTGTTAACCGAAGGAAGTCAGAGAGGGAAAGACAAATGTCACATGATCTCACTTATTCTGGAATCAAACAAAAATCCAGAAACAAACTCATGAATACAGATAGGAAACTTGTGGCAGCCAAAGGAGGGGGAATTGGAGGGAAGGGAACACTAGGGGGAAAGGATAAGACGTACAAACGTCCAGTTACAAACAAGTCACAAGGATGAAAGGACAGCAGAGGGAATATGGCTAACGATACTGTGGCGTCACTTTTGGTGGCAGATGAGAACTACAGCTGTCGTGGTGGGCACCAAGGAATGTACAGAACTTCGAATCGCTACGTTGTACACCCAAATGTAAGATAACATTGTAGGTCAACTACAACAAATAATTTTTAAAAGTTAAAAACTTGTTTTAATTTAAAGATTTGAAAAGAGACAATTTATGAAAAGTTCCAGCAAAGCAAATTTAACAGAGTCTATATGATCAATCACTTCTCTTGCTGTGCTGACATAAATAATGAAGCAAAGTTTACTGAAACTTGATCTAATTTGCAAACAAATTAGTCTTATTGTAGTTCATAGAAATGGGGGTAGTTGAGAGAAAGATTACACTTCCACTGTAACCTTAATACAGAATTTTGGGTGTTAGATTCTAGTTCTGTTGTTTCAAGGTTTTGATTTCTATCTGTGAGCGGCTCTGGATCCTGAATCCTTCCAGGTTCCTCCAATGCCAGACACCAACTCTCCCAACTAACATTTCCCGTTCTCTTCCATCTTTTAGACTTGAAATCTTGGGACACTGAAACTACAAGTTCCTGAAGTCTCACCAACTGGATATGAACGGCTTGATGGAAACTTCAGAAAACCCACTTCATAGCTCACACGCAGACCATCTCCGAGCCTGTTGCCGTGTGGGCCACTCGCAGGGATCACCGGAGACGTTCCAGCTGCAAACCGAGAAAACTCTCCAACTGCCACCGCCTGCCTTCCCTCCACCCGCAGATGCTCCGACCCCGACGGCTAGAAATCCTCTCCACCGCCGCCCTCAGAGCTCAGAAGCTGGTGTATGATTTCCTCCTGTCATTCACCACTGTTTTTCTTTGTTTCCATAGAAATACCTCATATTTAATGCCTGGTCACATAATGAATTGTGCTGCAAATTCCTCACAGATTTATGCTTATCTAAAATGTACAAAAGCTGGGGCGCCTGGGTGGCTCAGTGGGTTAGGCTGCTGCCTTTGGCTCAGGTCATAATCCTAGGGTCCTGGGATCAAGTCCCACATCGGGCTCCTTGCTCAGCGGGGACCCTGCTTCTCTCTCTGCCTGCCACTCTGCCTGCTTGTGCGTGCTTGCTCTCTCTGGCAAATAAATAAAATCTTAAAACAAATTTTTAAATGTACAAAAGCTGCCTGCCTTGGTCATTCTTTGTCTCTCAATTTCATCACTGGATCTCCGTGCACGTGCAATAAACCTCTGGGTTTTTTCTTGTGTGAATCCTGTCAAGTTAACTCTTCAACCAGCCAGAAGAACCTTGAAAGACAGAGAAAACGTTTTCCTCCCCTGAACCAGTAGCCGAGGCTCCTAGGCGTCGCCCGACGAAGAGAACCCCCGCACGACCGCAGATCCCGCCAGCTGTGCCTCCGGGAGGAACACGCACGTTTGTGTCGCTGAGGGCTCACATTTAATGGATGCCATGGACCCCCAAAAGCCCACCGTGACACCTGGACTCTAGACACATGCCTGTCGGAGGCGCCCGGCTTCCCAGCCCGCACACACACAGCGCACACAGCCTTTCAGCTGCTCTGGAGCACCTGGGACACCCAGGCCTGGAGGACGCCGGCCAGTCCCCAGCCGCTCTGAATCCCCCCGGGAAGAACGGAGCCCACTCACAGTGTCTCACTGAGACAACAGCTTTAAAGTAGTGACATTAGGGGCGCCAGAGTGGCTCAGTCAGTGAAGCACCTGCCTTTGCCTCAGGTCATGATCCTGGGGTCCTGGGATCGAGCCCCACATTGGGCTCCGTGATCAGTGGGGAATCTGCTTCTCCCTCTCCCTCTGCTCCTGCCTCCACTCATGCTCTCTCAAGTAAATTATTTTTTAAAGATTTTATTTATTTGAGACACAGAATGAGAGAGAGAGAGAGAGAGAGCATGTGAGGGAGGAGAGTCAGAAGGAGAAGCAGACTCCCCAGTACAGACAAGGGTGGGGGACAGCAGATCGGCTGCACGGACAGATGGGGCGGCCTAGAGCCACAGAGGCAGACGGACTGGGTACAAGCACAGTGGCCAGGCTGGGACAGTATCGCCACGTCCTGTGTGTTCTCATCAAGCCCCAGGCCAGTGCCGAGGGAATCCGGGCCCCTCCGTGAGGTTCCCACCCAGGGCGGGATCAGCACACGGACTCTCCCGGCCCCTCCTCCCGGCTCTAAGTGTGCCTTGGTTTGCGTGGACCCTGCAGCTGGCCTGACCCAAGCGTTCCCTGTCACCGTGCAAGCCAGGCAGCCACCGCTAGGGCAGCTGAGGACCACGGATGGGGACCCCCTTCACACACCGTCTCGGGGTGCCCACCCCAAAGATCATCCTGGGCGAGGGTGGGCAGGGACGTGGGTGCGATCAGCATCCGCTCGCCTAGAGCCACGGCAGCAGGGCCGGGAGACAGGAACAGCGGACACGAGGCAGCAGACCCGATCACGAGCAGGTCCAACCACCTTGGCCGGGTGACCGCAGTCCTGTCCGGGCTTGGATGCGTCTGAACGCTCAGCCGTGGGGCCCGGGGCCTGTAAGCCAGATGGGACCCCCTAGAGGTGCCCAGGTCTGTAACCTATGGAAGTTGCAGGACACAGTCAACACCCTCACTCCCACCGAGGGTCACCGTGCTCTGCTGCTGAGGACAGCGAGCCCCAGCACACCCGGGACAGGAGCGAGGGACTGGAATTGGAACTGGGGAGTCCCGCCGGGGTACACGAGTCACTTCCCAGCCCCAGGTGACGGGAAACTATGTATTCCCGGCTGGGATCCCACCGTCCTGCGGCCCTCGGACCCGTGAAACACACCACACCCGCACGGAACACACAACATAGAAAGAGGGAGCGGGTGGGGGTCCCGACCCGCCATCTCCCACCACCGTCCCCCCCTCACGCCTGACGGGGCTGCCTCCCGGGCCAACATGGTGCGCACAGCGCAGTCAGATTCCTAAAGATGCGGCCACATTTCCATCTAGAGTTTGGGTCTCGAGGGTCATTCCCGTCGGAGGGGACGACCTCCCCATGCGAGTTCCTCCTCCTGTCTGTCCGCCTGACCTGAGCCTCTGCCGATGCTGTGGTGTCCAGTCACAGCACGGGCACCCAGAGGTCGTGCCTTCCCACTGGGGCCTCATCCCGTGCCCGGCAAGGAAACCTGTCCTTCTGCTGGGTATGTGGGCAGCTGCCCTCTAGCCGCTCAGGATGGTGATGGAGGGTCTCGCCCCCCAGGGAGAAGGGGGAAGGCATTCAGTGAGGACAGCTCCCTGTTCATCTGATATGACCAACAGCCTGTCCCTAACACCGGCCATGGGTATTGCTTTTCTGTCAAACACACCATAAAGGCAGCCCCTCAGATCACTCACTGGAAGGTTCTAGAAGGAGCTCCATCAGACTCATGGTGGCTATGCTCAGAATTGGAAGGGTTTATGAGGCTTACTCTGGGTTAAGGGCATTTGCACACCCAGTCACCCCTACGCTGGGAACAGAAAGGTCACTCTAAACAAAACCAGCCCAGTTCTACCAGCAGCCTGGGACGGACACCACGGGGACTGCAGCCGTCCTGTCACATGAAGGGAGAGTCACTGGTTAAGCAGGGACTGGTCTCACCACCCCGGTCTTTAGTGGGCGGCCCCCATGGGAATCCAGGTTTTGTGGCACAAACCTTTGGTCGTGGCTCCCAGCTGGGTGGTTGGGCCGCTGTGCCCTGGGGTTCCCCTGGGCCCCAGGAGAGAACCGGCCCCGTGGGAACGGCAGCCGACAAGCTCCCTCTCCTGAAGGCCGGGTGGACACGCTCGGCTGTGACGGCGCGGTCGTCTGACTGCGGACTCTGTTCCCTCCATTGGTTTGCAGACCTCGCAGCCCCGACTGGACTCACCCCGTGAGCCTTGAGCGATGGCCCAACAGTCTATCCTACTGAACACCCGGGTGTCTTCAGTGAGAACAGTTGTCCCCCAGACCACGGTGGCCTCGGACACCTGCTGCCTCGCAAGGAGGCACCTGTGTCATTGCTGTGGCCTCTGCCTCCAGCACAGCGGGACAGCTGCCACAGGGCCACCTCCGGGCTCGGGAAACCCCTTCCTGACCCCTGGGGACCCAGGCAGAATGGAGGTTCACGGGAGGTTGTAAGAGCCGGCACGAGGGGTGGGTGCCGGGAAAGGTCAAGGAGAGGCCGTGACCACCACTTGCCGTGACCCGGACTCAGGCAATCAGAGGTTCCACACCCCTGCCCCGTCCTTGGAATGTGGGTTTCCCCTGCCGTCCCCGCTCCCAGAGGCTGATCCCAGGATGTGGCCTTAAGACAGTGATGTGGCGTTAAGACCCTCTGGACAGTCTCGTGACTGAGCCCAGGTACGACCTCAGTACAAGCGTCTGAGAGGGGGCAGGCGGGTGGGGGGGTGTCTTCTCTCGCTGCTGCCCAGGACAAGCCATGGACAGGAGTTCCCCTGCTTCTCAAACTGCCACCCACCAATGTGCAATGGCCTGTCCCTTTCCTTGGTTTCTCTCTGTCCTCAGAGCAGCGGCCCGGTTCACATCACCTCTGGGAGGCTCCCAAGGAGCTTGGTGACCATCAACCACTGATTCGGTCATTAACCATCGATCACAGACACTATGTCCAGACTTTGACAGAAAGGGGACACCTTAGACTCCACCAAAAAGTGACTAAACTGACACAGGAATTCAGAGAAGCTGCAGGATACAATATCGATATGGAGAAACCTGCTGCTTTCCTACAGATCAATAACGAAGGAGCAGAAAATAAATTAAGAAACAACACCACTTGGGGTGCCTGGGTGGCTCAGTGGGTTAAGCCTCTGCCTGCGGCTCGGGTCATGATCTCAGGATCCTGGGATCGAGCCCCGCATCGGGCTCTCTGCTCAGCGGGGAGCCTGCTTCCCTCTCTCTCTCTGCCTGCCTCTCTGCCTACTTGTGATCTCGGTCAAATAATAAATTTTAAAAATCTTTAAAAAAAAATGGGGCGCCTGGGTGGCTCAGTGGGTTAAGCCGCTGCCTTTGGCTCAGGTCATGATCTCAGGGTCCTGGGATCGAGTCCCGCATTGGGCTCTCTGCTCAGCAGGGAGCCTGCTTCCCTCTCTCTCTCTCTGCCTGCCTCTCTGTCTGCTTGTGATCTCTGTCAAATAAATAAATAAAATCTTTAAAAAAAAAAAAAACCACTTTCAATCACACAAAAAGCTATATAAAACATCCAAGAATAAGTTAAAGCAAACAGATGAAAGACCTGTACCGTGAAAACCATAAAACACTGACGAAAGAAACTGAAGGCAACACAACCAAGTAGAAAGACCTTCCATGCTCTTGAGGTGGAATATCAAGAATGGTTGAAACGTCTCTACTACCTAAGACTATCTACACTTTCGGGCAATTCCTATCCAAATACCAGCATGTTCCACAGAGCTAGAACCACCAATCCTAATATTTGCATGGAACTACAAAAGACCTGGAGTAGGTAAAGCAATCTTGGGAAAAAACAAAACAAAACAAAACACAGCTGGTGGCATCAGAATTCCAGACTTCAAGCTTGGTTACAAATCTGTCACCATCACGACAGCATGGTACTGGCCCAGAAACACAGAGATCGATGGAATAGAACAGAGAGCCCAGAGATGGGCCCTCCGCTCCACCGTCCATCTCCGACAAGGCAGGGATGTCTATCCAATGGGAAAAGTCTCCTCGACAAATGGTTCGGGGGGAACTGGACAGCCACATGCAAAAGAATGAAATTGACCCACCTCCTTCCACCACGTACAAAAATAAATTCACGATGGATGTAAAACCGAAATGTGAGACAGGAAACCGTGACAACTCCAGGGGAGAACACAGGCAGTCGCCTCTCTCTTACTGGCCGCAGCAACTTCTTTCTAGGCACGTCTCCTGAGGGGAGGGGTCAAAACCAAAAATGAACTAGTGGGATTCCATGAAAATAAAAAGCTTCTAGACAGGAAGAGAAATAATCACCAAAACTAGAAGGCAGCCCTCTCCTCTCCCCACGATGGCGTGTGCTCGCCCATTGATATCTGTGTACTCTGAAAAGGGGGAATCATCTGGCAAAAGTGTTACTCTGCCTGCTGTGTTCAAGGCTCCCATTCGACCAGATATTGTGAACTTTGTTCACATCAACTTGCCCCAAACCAGCAGAGAGCCATGTGCTGTCAGTGAGTCAGCAGGTCATCAAACCGGAGCCGAGTCTGGGGAACTGGCAGAGCTGTGGCTCGAGTGCCTGGAGTTCGAGGCGGTGGGACTCTCCATTCTGGCCAGGGTGCTTTTGGAAACAGGTGTCATGGGGGCCACATGTTTGCACCCACCAAAACCTGGCGCCGTCGGCATCACAGCGTGAACACGACACTGAGGCGGTGTGCCCTCTGCTCTGCCCTGGCTGCCTCGACCTTACCGGCGCTGGTCATGTCTAAAGGTCTTCATACTGAGGAAGTTCCTGAACGTCCTTTGGTGGCTGAAGAGAAAGTTGAAGCCTACAAGAAGGCCAAGGAGGCTGTTTTGCTTCTTAAAAAACTTAAAGCCTGGAACGATATCAAAAAGGTCTATGCCTCTCAGCAAACGAGAGCTGGCAAGGGCAAAATGAGAAACCGCCGTCGTATCCAGCGCAGGGGACCTGCATCATCGACTGTGAAGACAGCGGTATCATCAAGGCCTTCAGAAACATCCTGGAATTACTTTACTTAATGTAAGCAAACTGAACATTTTGAAACTTGCTCCTGGTGGGCACGTGGGACGTTTCTGCATTTGGACCGAAAGTGCTTTCCGCAGGTTAGATGATCTGTATGGCACTTGGCAGAAGCCTGCCTCCCTCAAGAGTCAGTACAACCTTCCTGTGCATGAGATGCTTAATACAGACCTTAGCAGAATCTTGAAAAGTCCAGAGATCCAAAGAGCCCTCTGAGCACCACACCAGAAGAGTCATCGCCGGGTCCTGAAGAAGAACCCAGGGGAGAACCAGAGCATCAGGTTGAAGCTAAACCCCTATGCAAAGACCATGCACTGAGCCAACAATCTCAAACTTGGGTAGATGAGGCGGCAGCAGCTTTAGAAGCCAAATCAGATGAGAAGGGGGCTCCGGGCAAGAAGCCTGTGGTGGGGAGGAAGGCTGCAGCTACCCAGAAATCAGCCGCTGACAAGAAGCCTGCAGAAAAGAAACCCTCTGCAAGGAGCCAGCTGCCTAAGAACTTAACGTTTGCTCATAAAAGTCCAATAATTTTGGATACCTAATTTTGAATAAAGACATGATCAAAGCCAAAAAAAAAAAACAAAAAACAAAACTAGAAGGCAACCTACAGAATGGGAGGAGACATCTGCACATGATGTATCCAATGAACCCAAGAGCTACTAATCAAAGTAGATGAAGAATTTATAAAACTCAACACCCCAAAGTAGGAATAATCCTATTAAAAATGGGCAGAAGACATGAACAGACACTTCTCCACAGAAAACCTACAGATGGCCAGCAGACACATGAAAAGTTGCTCAAAATCACTCATCACCCGGGAAGTGCCAATCAAAACCAGCACGAGATACCAGAGCACACGGGTCAGAAGGGCTGAAATCGACGAGTCAGGAAACAGCGAAGGTAGCGAGGATGTGGAGAAAGGGGAATTCTCACGCACTGTGCGTGGGAAGGCAAATCGGTGCGGCCAGTCGGGACAACAGCATGGAGGGTCAGCAGTTAGGAATGGAGCTACCCCACAACCCAGCAACTGCACTCCTGGGTGTTTACCCCACAAACACAAAACCACTAATTCACAGGGACACGTGCACCCCTGTGTTTAGAACAGCAGTGTCCACAATGGCCCGATCGTGGAAAGAGCCCAGATGTCCGTCAGCTGATGGATGGAGAAGGACGGTGACAGAATATTACTCGGCCATAAAAAGGAATACAATCTTGCCAGTTGCGATCAGAGACAGAAGAAGAGGGTATTATGCCAAGTGACGTCAGTCACTCAGAGAAACACAAATACCGTATGATTTCACTTGTGTGTGGAATTTACTGAACAAGACCTATGAGCAAAGAGAAAAAAGAGACAAACCAAGAAACAGACTCTGAACTGTACTGAGCACTGACGGTGACTGGTAACTAATGCTACCAGAGGCGAAGGGGTGGGGACAGGGAAATAGGCAATGGGGGTTGATGAGTGAACTTACACCATGATGAAAAAAATTAAATGAACAGTTAACATCCAGTCCTAATGAGGCTGTGGAGAAACAGATGTTCAGAGATTTGCTAGTAGGAGCAAAAATTGTTTCTGCCTTTTGCATAGTAATTGGACAGTAGATCCTATTAAAATGAAAAAAAATTCTTTAATTCATATTCCATTTTGGGGAATCTCTCCCCAAGTCACTACTTGTAATGGCTAAAGCCAGAGAACCTCTTTCGAGAGCTGGCTTAGCCACACTGTGAAGTTGATGCACTGGTTACAGTTTTGTTGACTTCAGGGATGGCCACATGTGAACGAAAAAGAAACCCGAGCTGCACAGGGACGACCTCGTACACACAAGCCTCGAAACTACGCTATTTTTCCCCAAAGCGGCGGGAGCAGTAGATGGTGGGGGAGGGGGCGTTATCACTTCATTACATCTCGATATTCTTCTACTTGTTATAAATGTGTGATAAACTCAAGTGAGAAAAAAATCTAAGAAAGATAAAGCAAGGGGCCCCTTATACTGCGTACACAGCACACGTAGGATCTTGGCATGTAACACACGTCCTCCTTGGTGGCCCATGTCGACCTTCAGTCTCCCAGCACAGATTCCCACCCCAGCAATAAGGGATTCGCTCCTGATACACCCTCCCTCGATCGTACTGGGAGCGACGATCGCAGCCTCTGACTCGAAACTTAATAGGCAGGACTTTCTAGACAGGTGCCCCTCCCCCAAACAGGCTGAGTCCTCTAACATCACGAGAGCCCGGAAGCTGGCGTCACGGCAGGGGAAGGCGGGCCCGATGGTGCTGTAAAGGCTAGGGCCCCCGGAGCCTCCTGTCCATGACCTTCCCTCGGAAACACAGCGTCAAGGAAGCCACAGGAGATTTAAGAGGTTGACCTGTGGACCGTTCAGCGACCGGATATGGTACCATGTTAAGATTTTGTACTGTGCTCGTGCTGATCACCGCCGGGACCTAGTCCCCTGCACTGTCCTGAATGTGTGGTTCAGAGAACGTGCCTCACAGGGAAACCGCTCACAAAGTAGGACTGTTTGTGGTCAAGGCTCCGGGTGACGCAGACTTGCAGGGCAGACAGACACTTCTGAGAACTTGAATTTGTGCGGGGCCCTAGGTCCCAGTGTGCATTCGTGGGTGCGGGCTATGGAACTACAGGCCGGATGGCTGTGTGTTGTCGGGACAGGATCCCGCGCGCGCTCCTTTGCTGCGAGGAGAAGGCTGCTTCCCACACGAGAACGCAGCCCGCGGCGCAGGACGGCTTCCTCTCGTCCGTTCCCCCACCCAGGAGTTCCAAAGCTCCGCGCTGCAGCCCCCGCTGCGGCTCGTCAGTGCAGACACAGGAAGAAGGCGTAGGACAAGGGGACTCCGGGGACCAGGACTGCCCGGAGCTGGAGGGCTGTGCGACAGTGTCGGTGTGGGCAAGGCTACAGCTTGCTGACCCGGACTCCCCCGCTGGTGGGGCCCCCTCACAGGCAGGGGAGAAAGCCCCGCAAAGGCCCCACGGGGAAGGACAACCGGCCGCCCCTGGACACCAGCTTCCCCAGACACCAGCTCCACGTCACCGAATTCTCACTCTGGCCACTGGAGGTCAGATCTCGGCTAGCGGAGGTCGCTCTCTGATTCCAATAAAATCACCCCTCCGCGATATTTGAGCTTTTTCCTTTCTTCTCCCCATACCTGGACAATTATCTAGCACGAGACTGGGTGTGTTATTTAATGATAAACTAAAAACCATTGTTTGTGGGAGATACCTGCTCAGTGTATCATTAACATTAAAGCCAGGATGACACAGACCGTGGCAGGAGCGTTCCCGCCCCGAAACTCCACAGACCTCCGGGGGACACAGGTGCATCTATGTGGGTTTGGGCTTGGACTTGGGCAGAGGCAGGGGCACACGGGTCTGCTACCGCCCCTGTTCCAGGCCCCGGGCTCCCCTGACCTGGGGGGCTCACGCCCGCCGGGAACTCACCCCGTCACTGTCCCGGGAGCCCCCGGTCTGTCTCCAGCCCCTCTGCCTTGTGTCCACCGTGGAGGCAGCCCCAGGCCACGGGCGAGTCCGGCCCAGGTGCACTCACTGTGCGCAAGGCCCCGGCTCCAGGGGCCTCTCATGCCGCCTCCGAGGTCGCCGGAGTCCGTCCTCGCGAGGCTTCCAGACCCGTCCACTCTGCCTGCAGGGGGAACACCCGCGTTTGTGTGCGCTCGCGCTCGGGAACAGGCCGAAGCACCGACCGCCCCAGGCCACTCCCGCCCCCGTCCCCCGCCCGCACCAGATCCTGGGCTCCAGGCACCCGAGTGGCTGGAGCTCGCCCAGGGAGCCCCGCGCCAGCCAGCCGAGGGCCTGGGAGCCCGTGGGGATTCGGGGTCGCCGGACTCACCCCAGCGGCCTCCGGGATAAAACAGGCACCCCCAGCCCTTGGTCAGGGGACAGCTCGCGACGGCAGTCCGCGCCCCTGCAACCGGCTGCCTGCCCGGAGGGCTCCGGGGCGACCAGGCGTCCAGGCTCCCAGGTGTCTGCTGCTGGGAAACACCCCGCCAGCCTCCCCCCGACGCCCCGACACCCCGACACCGCCCCGGTGACCAAGGCAGACCCCGCTCCTCCAGCCTTACCTCCAGCAGGCACAGGACTGTCGCCTGGGGCCGGGAATCAGGCGGAGGACCGGACCCGGTGGCCGCTCGCCTCCTCCAGCCGCCCTGCGCGCTCGCCCTCTTCGGAGTCCCGGGCTCCCCGCACCTGCGCGGCTCACGCATGCGCACTAGGCACGCGCCCACCTGTGCGGGGAAGCGGGCGTGTGTCCGCGCGTGGGCCTCGGCGCTTCCAGACGCAGCCGCAGAGCCTCCCGGGCCCGAGACTGTCCGAGCTGACCGCGGGCAGGCGGCGACGCCCTTCTCGGCTCGGCCTGTCCGCCGGACGGGTCCCGGCTTCCCCGGCCTCCACGGCCCCCGGGGTCGTTTGCGGCGGGGTCACCGGCCGGCCAGCGGCCACTCATGCTGGAAAGTCAGTGCACCTGCGTCCAGATGGGCCTTCAGGGGCCATAGGTGCCTCGTGTCATCGGGCTTGGATGGGGCGGATTCCAGAACCGCAGACAGCCTCCCCCTGTGCCCCCCCCCCCTCCCCCCCCCGCCCCGCCCCCCCCCCCCCCCCCCCCCGCCCCCGCTCCCCCTGCGCGGCCTGCACTGCACCCTCTGCCCCTCTCCAGCCCACCTGGCGGCCCTGTGGAGCTCCAGTCCGCCCCAGAGCACCTGACCGGCCTCAGAGTGGAAGGACCCCCACCCTGGGAGGGTCCTTGAGGCGGTACATTGAACCCCCCCCCCCAGCACCATGGACTGCCTGCCGCCGGGGTCCCGGGCCTCTCCAGCAAAGGAGGCTCCCAGATGTCCCCCTGGAGGGCAACCCGGTCATCCCCGTGGACCCTCGGTGCCCAGCAGTGCGGATTGTCCAGCCCGGGCTTCAGGGGCCGCATGCGGCTTGGATCTGTCGACGCCAAGCGCCTCTGAGCGCCAGCTCCCAGGCCCCGGTTCCGCACCAGCTGCCCCTTTAGGTCCCGGCCGGGCCCCGCCTGCGGCACCTTGTGCACGCGCACTAGGCCCACGGTCTGTGGGTCTCCAACTGCCCCTGCGCCAAGATGGCTGCATGGCCACCTTGCCTGTGTTCCCCGGGGTCGGGGGTGTTGGCAGCAGACCTGCTCCCCCAGAAGCCTGCTCAGAGGCCTGGTCTCTACCTAAGGGCCCCTGTCCAGGCCTTCCCCTTGGGCCTGAGCTCCCGGATCGTTCTGAGCTGCAACAGAAATCTTGGGGCGCCTGGGTGACTCAGTCGGTGAAGCGTCTGACTTTGGCTCAGGTCATGATCTCGGGGTCCTGAGATTGAGCCCCACGTGGGGATCCCTGCTCAGTGGAGAGTCTGCTTCCCCCCTCTCTGCTCATGCTCTCTCAAATGAAATCTTTTTTTAAAAAATGGTATTTCCTTTAATTAAAAAAAAATAAAAATAAAGACAGAAATCTCGGGGCGCCTGGGTGGCTCAGTGGGTTAAAGCCTCTGCCTTCGGCTCAGGTCATGATCCCAGGGTCCTGGGATCAAGCCCCGCATCCGGCTCTCTGCTCCGTGGAGAGCCTGCTTCCTCCTCTCTCTCTGCCTGCCTCTCTGCCTACTTGTGATCTCTCTCTGTCAAATAAATAAATAAAATGTTTAAAAAAAAAAAAAGACAGAAATCTCTTCCAAATCTTAAAAGGGAACTTGTCTTTTGGGTGAATGATAACAATTTAGGAACTATGTTTAGGTGCTAGAAATACAGGTGTGGAAAAGTGACTTGGGTCAGGGATGTGGGTGTCCCCATGAATCTGGCATAAGCAGTGGAGACAGGAGTGTCCCAGCCATTCCACCGTCTGCTCTGACAGCTGGCCAGTGACAGCCAACACGTCACATGCTTCTCTACCATCTCTTGGTCTCCTTGGTGAACTATGCGTGCAAGACTTTCATCTCCTTCCTAACTGGGTTGTTTAGTAACTTAAGTTCCAAGAGTTTTTATGTATTCTGGATACAAGTCCTTCGTTAGATGTGTTCTTTCTCTTAACAGTGTCTACCCTAGGGGTTCCTGGCCGGCTTGGCGGGTAGAGCATGTGATGCTTGACCTTGGGGTTGTGAGTTTGAGCCCCACCTTGGGTGTAGAGATTACATAACAATTAAAAAATAAAATCTTTTTTTTTTTAAAGTGTCTGTCATAGAACAGAAGTTCTTATGTTAGCGGTTTATCTACTTTTTCTCTTATGAGGGACATGTGGCCACATCAAAGAACTCTGTTGAATCCAAGGTCAAGAAAATAGCCTATTTTTTAAAAAAATTTTATTTATTTATTTGACAGACAGAGATCACAAGAAGGCAGAGAGGCAGGCAGAGAGAGAGGGGTGGAAGCAGGCTCCCCGCTGAGCAGAGAGCCCGATGCGGGGCTCGATCCCAGGATCCTGAGATCGTAACCGGAGCCAAAGGCAGAGGCTTAAACCACTGAGCCACCCAGGTGCCCCAGCCTATTTTTTTTTTTTAAGATTTATTTTTTTGTTTTAGAGAGAGAGAGGAGGGGCAGAGGGAGAGAGAGAATCTCTAGCAGATTCCCTAGTGAGTGCAAAGCAACAGAAATCTTGGGGGCTCTTCCCACAACCATGAGATCATGACCTGAGCAGAAACTAAGAGTCAGACACTCAATGGACTGTGCCACCCACGCACCCCTACCCTATTTTTCTTCTAAATGCTTTAGATCTTATGTTTTACATTCAGATCTGTTCCTTTTGTTTTGTTTTTTGTTTGTTTTTTGTTTTTTAACTATGATTTGTGGCTTACCTGAGCTGTTCTTACTGGGATAGAAGCAAGGCTTTTCCTTTCTCTGCAAGGATCATCTTAGCTCAAGGTAAGGAGGAGAAAGAGGAGGAGGAGAAAGGGAGAGGAAGAGGAGGGAAGTGGGAGGGGAGGATGGAGAGGAGGAAGAGAGAAAGGAGGAAATTATTTTTAATGAAGCCCAGAAAAGAAGCCTAGTGTCAGCAGGTGTGGGTAATGGAAACCCCAGAAGATCGTCATGCGGGTGACTAAGGTGCTGAGCTCTGGGAACCGCAAGAAGCCGCTGGTGCAGATAGGCTCTAATTAGCCGGGGCACCTGTTCCGAGAGATGCTACCGGACCTGGGGCCAGAGCAGGAAGGATGGAAGGACAAGTGACCCAAGGAAGTGGGAGCCCCTCCAGGGCGACCTCAGCTCCCACCGGCTCTTGCGGCCCCTTCTCAGTTTGGAACACCTGACCGACTGTCTCTACTTGCAAGGACAAGAGGCGCTTGTGCATGGGGAGGGGCTCCGCCTTGTGTCTTAAATGCTCCAGCTCTGGCTCTTTCCCTTCCCAGTGAGACTTGATCTCTGACTAGACTCGCATCCTCAGGAAGGCAACCTTGTACGTGACCCAAGCAGGTGCCTCTATGCCACGGCTCCACATTGCTTTTACCTTTGTTGTCTGAAAACAAAAATGGATGCAACACAACACGTCGGGTGAGTTAGCAGGTGTTTATTGATGGGAAGGCTCTGGGAGCCGCAGTTTGTCCTCGGACACGCGCACCATCAGCCTCAGGAGCTCACCGCTGGGAGAAGGGACAGACGCGTCTGACGCCTCCAGGTTTTCACAGCCCGGAGAGAGCAGCGTGGACCCGAGAGCCAAGCTCCCTGTCACTGAAGGACCAAGTGAGAGAAAGTGCCACATGCACGGGGGAGACAGGTGCCTCACAGCTCTCCGCCCCCCTCGGATGGAGTCAGCTCGCCTCCGGCCAGGGCAGCCGTGGGAGCCCAGCAGGGAACACGTTTCTGTGAGCACCCGCTGTGCCCAGGGCTCCTTGAGGAGCCGATGGCACCGCACCTAGCGAGGGTTATGTGCTCAAGAATTTGGTCCTTACCTGGGAGACAGAGACCCCTTTATGATCAGAAAGAAGTTACCAATCCCGGCCTCAAGCCAGGTGCCTGAACACCCACACAACACGGCACCCTCCTGTTCTCTCCGCAACCCCCGAGCCAGACTCCAGTTGCTGTGGCCCCCATCCTTCTCTCCCACTCCCTTGTCTCTGGTACCCACCCCTCATGCCTTCACTGTCTCTGACACCCCCATCTCCATCCCCCCATTTCTGTCCCCCATCTCCACCCTCCACCTCTGCCCACATCACCATCTCCCATCTCCATCCCCATCTCTGTCTCCCCATTTCTGCCTCCATCTCTGTCCCCCCATCTTCGTCTCCACGCCCACCACTGTGTCTGCCACGGGCGCAGGTCTTGTGCCCTAGGAGGCTGACCTCTGTCCTTCTGGTTTTAGGGTTACTGTTCCGCTATCACAAGGGTCCAAAAGGAGCGGAGGGAAGGAAAGCGCGGCTCCGGAATCGTCCTCCCTTGGGCGGCCCTTCCTCAGTCCCACGGTTGCGAATCCTGATGCTGCCCCCGCTCGGGGCTCACCCCGCAGCCCCGCATCTAACCGCCCTTCACCAGGCGCGCGGCACCTGCTTCCCCCTGGGACCCTGGCCGCGGGGCCCGTTCTCCCCAGGGCCTCTTTCCTTTCCGGTTAAGGAAAACGGACCCGGAGGCCGCAGGCGTCAGCCCCTCCCGGAAGGGGGCGCCCCGCGGGTGTGGAGACCAGGCCCCCCTCGCGGGCCGCCGGCCTCGGGCGCCGCGGGAAGCCCCTCCCGGGGGCGGGCGCTCACCAAGGGCAGGCACTGCGCCAGGAGGCCGCTCCGGCGGACGCAGCGGGGACGGCTGACCTCGCTGAGCGCGATGCAGCACTGGCTCCGGCACTCCCTGTGGTGGCCGCAGCGGGCGCCGTTGGGCTGCGGACGCAGAGCGGGCTCGGCTCCGGCCCCGCCGCGCCCCGCCGCGCCCCGCCGCGCCCCGCCGCGCCCCGCCGCGCCGCGCCCCTCACCCTGCGCCAAGGCGTGCACTGCAGGAAGATGCCCCTGGGCCTGCAGAACGTCTGCGAACTGGCGCTGTTGGTGACGCAGCAGTGGCTGCGGCACTCGGCGTGGTCCGAGCACGCGTCCCTGTTGGGCTGCGGGGACACGGAGCGCCGGCGCTCCCCACCGGCCCCTCCCCCGCCGCTCCCCACCGGCCCCTCCCCCGCCGCGGGCGGCCTTGCCCGCCCCGCCCCTCGCGCCGCCCCCCTGCCCGCTCGCACCTTCCCCCAGCGCAGGCACTTGAGGAAGATGGTCTTGGCGGCGCAGAAGGCCTGCCCGTTCAGGCTGTTGGGGACGCAGCAGCGGCTCTGGCACTCGGAGTGGTCGTCGCACGCTTCTCCCGTCCTCTGCAAAGCCGGGCACCGTCTCGCGGCTGCCCGCCAGGGCTTCCCTGTCTCCGAACACCCACCCCTTCTTTCTGCGTCCCTTCAGGTTTCCTGGAATATTCCAGACCTGGCGGGTTCGGTGGCCCATGGGGTGAGAGGGAGCGGAGCCAGAGGACAGGGAGAGGAAGGGAGCTGACGTCGTCCGTGCCTGTCGTGAGCCACGTGGACAGGAGGATAAACCGAGGCACAGGCTCAGAGAGGGCAGGTGCCTCCTCGGGGGTCACAGAGTCAGCCCGGAGCTGTGGCCGGGGTCCCATCCACCCGCTGAAGGCCACCTGCTCTCCAGGCCTTTGATCCAAGTTTTCAAACTTCTGGTCTCAAAATTCCTCTGCAAACTCAAAAACTTACTAAGGCGCCCAAAGCTGGTGTCAGTGTGGGTTCTTGCTAACGACTTTAGAAGTTTTACATGTTTATGCGGAAACCTATTTAAAAATAGGCTCCCTGTCCCATGTTAACATAAATAGCAACTTTTTATGAAAAATAGGTATATTTTTCAAACTAAAGGAAACACGCTGACTCCCGCCTGGCTTCCTGAGGCTGGGGACTGTTGGGGGTGAGATTCCCCCCCACCCCTGTCTCCCAGGAGACCCCAGCCGCGCCCCCCCCCCCCCCCCCCCCCCCCCCCACCCCCCCGGGGAGGGAGGGGCAGGGCAGAGCCTCACACACAGCTAGGCAGAGCCAGCTGAGTGCGGGCGCCGCCCAGCAGGGCCTGCCGACCGGAGCACAGGGAGGCTAATGCCTCCACACTAGAGACTTGCTCGTGGGCGTTCACACACTGAGCACTTCTGTTTGGTTTGGTCTTCAAGATCTTAATAAAACTGAAGCTCGGAAGGCACTCGGGGACCAGGGCCTGGAGCCCATCGAGGTGGCTTTTCAGGTGAGAAGAGGCCAGATGGGGAAGCTCACTCCTGGCCTGGGGCACTGAGGACGCTTCTGGGCCTTGGCCCAGCGCCAGGCTCCAGGACCCCAGCTCCCCTGCCTCACGTTGGGCCCTACGGCCCCGGCCTCCAGTGGGCTGCCCGCCATGCAGTGGGTGCTGTGCACATGGAGGGACTGGTGCCTTAGGGGGGTGAAGAGGCAGCGCAGGCACTCTCACGTTGCCCACGCCCCTCCCACCAGAGACGCTTTCTCGGCCCCCAACCCACCCCCACCGCGCTGCCATCTGGCCTGGATTTGGTGTTGGGGTCCTGGGCACCAGAATCAGCCATCCTGGGGGCCCCAGGGCCTGGGGAGGAGCATGTGCTCCCAGGCACCCTCCTTTCCAGCCCCCAGACCAGACTCGTGGGGGCAGACACTGCAAGGAGGGAGCCGGGAGCCCCAGAGAGCCCGCATGAGGCCGCGTCGGCGGGCGCAGTGCCACGGGGTGTCCGCTGACCTTATTGAACAGGAACAAGCTCTTGGGCTTCCAGGCCATGCACACGGGCAGCAGCGAGAGCAGCAGCAGCAGACGCCCGGCGCACGCCATTGGGCTTGTGGTTTGTCGATGCCCCAGACGGCCATCCCTGCCCCCACGGCACCCGCGTGGGCACCCGCTTCCTGCCCTCCGTCCCAATCTTGCTTTTGCAAAATAGAATTTTTTAAATTAATAACTAATAATTATTTTCTAGAGCAGCTTTAGGTTTCCAGAAAAATCGTGCATCAAGTACAGAGAGTTCCCCTACAGCCCCGCTTCCCCCGCCTGTCTTCTCTTATTAACTGGTGTGGGCGGGGTTGCCAGGGAGGGTCAGCTGATACTGATACATTGTTATAACCACGTGCACAGCTTCCCCAAGGCTCACTGCTTGTGCTGGAAATTCTGGGGTTGGACATATGCCACCAGATTAGCACAACAGTGTTTCCACTGCCCTAAAACCCTGGGCGCCACGGGTCCTCCGTGCCCAGGAAACCCCAGCGGACACAGATCTTTGAGGGGATCTTTTTGGGCCTGTCCTTGTGCCTTTACCCCAATGTCCTGAGTTGGAACCCTACAAATGCAGCCCTTCCAGACTGGCTTCCTTCAGTCCCTAAAACTCATTTAAGGTTCCTCCGAGTATCTTCTACAGCTTGATGGCAAATCTCTGTTTATCACTGAGTGGAAAATGAATTCTCAACACCCCTTTCTCTGGAGAACACTTGTGCCTCTCTGAGTTAAACAGGAGCCTCTCTGCTGTTAGAGAGCTCCCCTGGGCCCCTCACTGCTCAGCCCCCTGCTCAGTCCAGCTCCTGTCTCCCCAGGGCGGGCAGGACACCCGGGGCAGCCGTCCCTGTCCCCACGCTGGGGTGGAGCGTCTGCAGCAGCCACCGGGCAAAGGTGACTCTTCCGGCCTGGTTCCAGGGGGGATGGCCAGGAGGTCCAGGTCGGCCTCGGATCTAGCCTGAGCTGCCACCACCCTAACGGGGTTATTTGGCTCGCCATTCATAAAGCTGACAGCTTGGCCTCCAACTTTGCCCCTTTGCTCTTGGGGTGCCTCAGTGGCTCAATTTGTTGGGCATCTGCCTTCGGCTCAGGTCATGATCTCAGTGTTCTGGGATCGAGTCCCGTGTCGGGTTCCTGGCTCAGCAGGGAGTCTGCTTCTCTCTCTGCCTCTGCCTGCTGCTGCCCCACTTATGTTCTCTTGCTCTCTCTCAAATAAATACATACATTCTTTTTTTAAAAATTAAATAATAAAGTAAACAATTCAGTGGTCTTTAGTGCACTTTTTAAAAAGATTTATCTTAAAAATTTTATTTATTTGACAGAGATCAGAAGTAGGCAGAGAGACAGGCCCCTGAGATCATGCCCAGGACCCTGAGATCATGACCTGAGACAAAGGCAAAGACTTAACCCACTGAGCCACCCAGGCGCCCCTAAAATATTTATTTTAGAGAGAGTGACCACGGGACCCCACGTGGGGGAAGGAGCAGAGGGAGAGAAACTCTCCAGCAGACTGCCCGCTGAACTGGGCTCCATCTGACGACCCTAAGACCATGACCAGAGCCGAAACTAAGAGTCAGGCGCTCAACGGACTGAGCCCCCCAGGCACCCCGATCTAGTGCGTCCTCAATGTTGTGCGACCACGTCCTCTAGTTCCAGAACATTCCATCATCCCATAGCACCACCCAGAGTCCATCAGTTCTTTCTGGTGTCTTCCAGAGGTCAGAGCCTCTGGGGAGCATTCTGACACCGAGGCCTCAAATCCCAACACGTTGTGTCCCAAAGCCCCACGGGCGCAGGAGCCCCATGAGTGCAGGAGTAGGTGCCCCCCCAACCCCAAACCTCTGGCCTCAGGCCTGTTTCCTGCTCACTCTCCCCACCTCCCACCCCGTCCATGTTCTAGAACCTCTCCTCGAATTTGTCTTCCTGCACCCTTGACAGTGCTCCCCTCAGGACCGCCAGCCCCCAACCCAGGGCCCACGAGCCTCAAACTCAGATCTGCCTTGAGTTCCCGTCCCAGGTTCCCTCTATTTGCTGCAGGGCCTTGGGGGGATGCTGAGCCTTTCTAGGACCTTGTTTCCCTGTGTGTGAGGTGAGGGGTGGGCTCCCACAGTCCCCTGAGCCTCTGGTTTCCAGATGATTTAGGGAAGCCGTGCTCACCTCACCTTTTGTTCCTTCCTGGGGACACTTGTGCTGCAAAGCACGTGGAATCCTGTTTGCTAAGCTTCTCAGACTGTTCGGGTCCCGAGGCCGGGAGCATTCCAGACTGAGAAACAAGTCCTCCCTGGGGGTCTGGTCCGGCCGGGCACCAGGAATTCAGAAGCACAGAATCCCCCCAGGGAGAAAGGCAGACGCACAGTGGCCTGTGTGCCTGGAGGGGACACAGATGGAGGAGGAGGGCCCAGTAGCCGAGCAGGATGGTGGAGGACAGCGGAGCGGCACGGGGCTGCCCCGGGACGCCTGGTTGGGGGCGGGCGGCCAGTCAGGAAGGTCATGAGGAGCCGCTGGGGCCAAAGCCAGGCAGGGGTGCTGGGCAGGGAAGGGGCCTCAATGGCGCTTCCCTCCCACTCAACAGGAGCGCCCGCTGCTCTGACGTCGGACGCTGGCATTTCCCCAGAGCACTGACAGCACGTGTCCTCTCAGCACCCGTTCAGCTTCACAGAAACACCCAGAAACGACCTGCTGCTCACATGAAATGCAAGTCCCCGTGAGGACGAACTCAGCAACAGGAGACATCTTGGAAAGGCAAGGGGAGGTTGGCACCACTCACCATTTGCATCACAAAACTGCCAGTGGTGGGGGACTTGGCCAGAGTCTGCGTTTTGGCTTTCTGTCCTTTTGTACTCACTTTCTCTGGGGGGGGACTCGCACACAGCAGCATGGCTGGACCCTCTCACTCACAAGCTTTGCTAACTGGTTTCAGAAGAGACACATACAAGGGGAGCCTATCTGATCTGCGGTCACCGAACCCTGCCAGCCTGGGAGGCAGAGCACCGGAAAGCCGCGCACACCCTCGCTCTTCCACTTTTTACCCCTAAAAAAGCACTTCACAGTCTGTTTCAGTGCGTGGTACTGGTGGTTACATATCCTCCCCTCCAGAGACACAGTGGCGACGTCTGCACGGAGGTCTCACCCGCTGGCGGACGGCGAGGTATGAGGGTGAGGGTCCCGCACGTTCCCAGCACAGCGCATGGCGGCCTTGAGAACGGCCTTCCAGGGCGCCCTCCGCCCGGCTGCTCTCAGGCCACTGAAGCCGCCCACCCAGAGGCTCCTGCCACCACTTCGCAGACCCCCAGGTGCCCAAGGTCAGACCATACAGAAATAGCCCTTATGAGGTAGCCAAGTGTCTCCACGGTTCAAGGCCAAACCTACCTTTTTGGACCAGACTGCTCATGAGAGAGGAACCCGGGCCCCCAGACTGCAATGGCCCACTGCAGTCCGTCAGCTGGCCCTGGATGACCAGCCCTGGGCCGGCGATGCGGTTCCCCAACTCAGGACCAGCCTGAGACGCCAACTATGCCCCCTAACCACTCATGTGGGATGTCTACACCAGTCCCTAGGGCTTCGCAACACATACGACACGGTGGGTGGTCCCTTGCCATCCTGGAGGCTGGATGAGCAGACCCAGCTGCGGGCAGGGCCATCCCCTCCAACGCCCCTCTCGTGGGGCACAGGCGCATGGGCTCCCTGAGCTGAGCTGAATCCTACTCTGCTGACCACGGCCCCAGTGTTTTCCAGGGGCTCCAGGCACGGTGGGAGGGGTCCAGGAGCCCATTCCGCCCCCTCCCTGCAGGTCAAAGCTCTCAGATGCCCTGAAGCACAAGTCCTGGAGAAATGACACCAATGATGGGGTGGGATAAACATTTTTGAAGATAAACATCAAATCCATAGTCATTATGTGAATTTTGAAAGTCCTGCTTCCATATCCTATCAACCCTAATGCTATAAGTATTGCAAGTACATAAAAGCTAAATTTTAATCACAACTTGAACATTTTATTTCATTATTTTTTTAAAGACTTCTATTTATTTATTTGCCAGAAAGAGACACAGCGAGAGAAGGAACACAAGCAGGGCAGTGGGAGAGGGAGAGGCAAACTCCCTGCTGAACAGAGTCCGATGTGGGGCTCGAACCCAGGACCCTGGATCATGACCTGAGCTGAAGGCAGATGCTTAACGACAGAGCCACCCAGGTGCCCCACAACTTGAACTTTTAGAATGTCAGACTTGCTGTGTTCTTTTTGCTGCTTAAACAGGGGTAAAAACCTTATGGTGTCAGACCTTCTTGTGGGCCCTTGAGAAGTTCAGAGCCTGGCTTAGAAAATTGGGCCTGATATGCCCAATCCATCCAACAGTCCACACCCCACGGACACACTGTCCACACAGAGCAGCTCCACCCCTCCGCCGTCCACAGAAGCCAAGAGGGGAGCAGCCCCAGGGTCCAGGATGAAGGGTAAACAAAGTGTGGTCCATCCATACAACGACATAGAACCCACCTGCAAAAGGAAGGGACTTCCGACACTGGCCACCCATGGAAGGACGCAGAGGACACGGTGCCAAGGGAAAGAGGCCAGAACCAGAAGGACAAACATGGGAGGAGGATCCCGGTTACCCGAGGCCCCAGAGCCGTTAGGCTCCTAGAGACGGAGCGGATGGTGGGCGCCAGGGGCTGGCTGGGGTCCGTGTTTAGTGGGGACAGAGCATCAGTTTGGGAAGACAAGAGAGTCCGGGATCCGGATCTGGTGGCAGCTGACAACGCTGTGAATGTGCTTAATACCCGCGAACTGCACCATTACAAAGACTACGATGGTAAAATGTTTACGTGAAGTGAAACTTACCACGGGAATCAAAGGCCACAGGCCCCCACCTCACCGGCCCTGGAGGCAGAGTAGTTCCTGAACTTGAAGAACTGGCATTCTTTTTTCTTTTTTTTCCAAAGATTCTACTTATTTATGTGACAGAGAGAGATCACAAGTAGGCAGAGAGGCAGGCAGAGGGGGAAGGGGAAGCAGGCTCCCCGCTGAGCAGGGAGCCCGATGCATGTGGGGCTCCATCCCAGGACCCCGAGATCATGACCCGAGTGGAAGGCAGAGGCTTAACCCTCTGAGCCACCCAGGCACCCCTACAGCCAGCATTCCTGACCCCCATTTCTGTTAAAATACTCTTTTATGGGGGCACCTGGGTGGCTCAGTCAAGCGAGCCTCTGCCTTCAGCTCAGGTCATGATCTCAGGGTCCTGGGATCAAGTCCCACATCGGGCTCCTTGCTGGGCGGGGCATCTGCTCCTCCCTCTCCCTCTGCCCCTCCCCCCACTCGTGCATGCTCTCTCTCCCTCAGATAAATAAATTCTTTTAAAAATATATATATTCTTTTATTTTTTTAATAAACATTTATAGATTTTATTTATTTTTTTGAGGGAGAGAGAGAGCACAAGCAGGGGGGAGTGCAGGCAGAGAGAGAGGGAGAAGCAGGCTCCCCGATGAGCAGGGAGCACAATGAGGGCCTCCATCCCAGGACCCCGGGATCACCACACGAGCCGAAGGCAGACGCCTAACTACTGAGCCACCCAGGAGCACCTATATATTCTTTTATAGAAGGAGTCTCTTTTCTTGGATGTTTGTTTATGAATGTCTCAGACCAGACATCTGTCCACAGGCTTTCCTTCCAACCCCAACATCCGGTATGACTCCATAGTTTCTCAGTCTGGCAAGTAAAACTTGACGCAAACCTCACCAAAGATTACGGATCCCATTATATTATTCCCGGAATCGTGACTGCCATAAACCCCTTACGCTGGGGCCTTACCCTCCCTGTGACTTTTGCTGTCTCTGAGCAAAGGCGGAGTGCCCCGGACCAGGGCCACTCTGCACTCCTCCACGCAGAGGAGCAGGCCACAGGGGGAAATGTGCCAGACCGCACAGTCCTTGCAGAAAATCTCTCCCAGGAAGTTGATAATTGCCCAAGCGTTCCATGGTCCTGCCTTTTTATCCTAGGCCCTGACGGCTCCTCTGTGGAGAAGTGGGACCAACCAAGCCATGATTCCAGAAAAGACTCCAATTGGCGAGGGAGAATCAGGAGGACGGAGGCCAAGAGAGCCCAGGGCAAAGTCAGGGGATCTCCTCTCCTACTGCCCCTGTCCCCCCCTTCCACCCCACGGGGAGACTTTCACCACTCTGCAGGAGGGACCGCATGTAAGCGGGCATGGCGGGGCCACACGGGAGTGGGAGCCAGCCAGGGATCCTGATCGCAGCCACCGCAGCAACCCCAGCTTCCCCTGCTCTCCCCACTTCCAACTCAGGACCAGCCAAATCATGTCCGCCAACCCATCAGGTGGGATGCCCCCTCTCCCCTCTGGGCACCTCCACCACCTTCTCCACCTCCAGCATCCTCCCCTGTGGGTCTGCGGGTCCTACCTGGGGGCTGACTCCCAAGCCTGGATAAAGGGCCTGTGCATCCTCACTGGCTGGTGGTGGCGGGGTCGGGGGGGCGGTCTTCATCTATTTCTGCAGACACCGTTCATTCCATAAACGTTTGCGGACGTACTCATTGTTGACTAGCCGCCAGGCTCTGAGAGGCAAGGGCTGCACGCCCCCTCCCCCCCCCCCCCCCCCCCCCCGCGCCTAGTCTAGTTTACCCAATGGTCGTGTCAACCAACAGATGGTGCAGAGCAAGGCAGATCGCTGCAGGGCGAGCTGGGGCTGCCGGAGCCAGAAGGGGCGAGCGGACGAGGTGCCGGGTGGGAGGCTCAGGCCGGGAGAGCGGGCACTGCAGCGGCTCCGGAGGGGGACTCTGGGCAGGGTCAGGGCTGGAGCAGGGACGCAGAGGGACTGGGGTGCTTACCGCCCTCTCTCAGGCCCTATGGGCGGGCGGCGCAGAGGGGGCGGTTCTCTCTCCATCTGAGTACCCGCAGGGTCGGTCAGCCGGGCGTGGAGACGCAGGAGTGAATGGGGGCCCAGGGGGCCCAGGGGGTGCAGACGCAGCGGCAGGGGGGGGGCTGTGATGCGCATGGGATTTCTATTAGGGGCAGCTGGCTTTCTAAACTCCGACTGTGATGTTTGCACAACCCTGTGAAGATACTAGAAACAGTGAGTGCCACACTTCAAATGGGTAAATCGTTTGGCATATAAATTTGATCTCCATAAAGCTGTTTAGAAAAGGAAATCTAGGGGCACCTGGGTGGCTCAGTGGGTTAAAGCCTCTGCCTTCAGCTCTGGTCATGATCCCAGGGTCCTGGGATCGAGCCCCACATCAGGATCTCTGCTCAGCAGGGAGCCTGCTTCCTTCTCTCTCTCTGCCTGCCTCTCTGACTACTTGTGATCTCTCTCTGTCAAATAAATAAATAAAATCTTAAAAAAAAAAGAAAGAAAAAGAAATCTATTCTTGCTTTTATTCTGAACTTTTAACTTGGTCGTTTTTACACTGTTATACTTTTATTCTATTCTTGCCATAGAGTAGTATTTCCTGCTAACCAAAGGTTTTAGAATTCAATTGAATAACAATTTTTTCACTTGTAAAATTTCACTTGTAAACTTTTTCACTTGAAAAACTATTAGGAAACTCAGTCCTCCTGAGACTAATTTCTTTAACTTATTTAAAAATATTATGTGGGCGCCTGAGTGGCTCAGTCCTTAAGCATCTGCCTTTGGCTCAGGTCATGATCCCAGGGTTCTGGGATTGCGCCGCGCATTGGGCTCCCTGCTCAGCAGAAAACCTGCTTCTCCCTGTCCCTCTGCCATCCCCACCTCGCATAAATGCTCTCTCTCCCAAATAAAAAAATAAATAATAAATGTAAAGTATTATGCAAATTATAAATGTTAATGGACACTGTGGCTGTCCTTACAAAGTCCGTGACTAGGGTCCACAGGGTTTTTTCCCAGCCTGGGGAGTTTGCATTAAGTGTTTTCATTTTGTTTATTTTTTTCAGTAAACAGGTGGTTTTTTTTTCTTTCGTTCCTTCTTCTTTGCCCAATGTGGGGCTTGAAGTCACAATCAAGAGTCACATGTTCTACCAAGCAAGCCTGCCAGCGGCTCCCATTTGATTTCTCCATTTTCTTTCCAGCAGATTTCCGGACACCCCGCATAAACTTCCCGGTAAGTACTTGGAGTCTCCCAGACCCAGTCAGACTCCACACGGAATGCGTTCTAGTAACTGGAATCTTCCCAGGGGCCCTGGCGCCCTCCTTTCGGCTCGACATGCAGCCCTAATGACACAGGGCAGGCGACTCATCTCTAGAACGGAAATCAATACATCCTGGGACCAACGCGAGATTGTGTAACACCTTTTTCTTCCGAGAAAAGACGAGGAAGACCCGCCGCATGCGGAAGACAAAATGCCCGAGCTCCTCCAGCGGCGAGGCGAGCCGCAGAGCCGAGATGCTCTTTCTGTCGGTCTGTCCTCATCACTGGAATTCAGCAGTCTCCCCAAGACTGTTCAGGCACCTCCCCCAAAAGTCATCGTGCCTGGGACCCCACAAGCCACACCCACCTGCAGACACAAGCCTTTGCTCAAATGAGATCATTTTCTTCAGTTACTCATCACTTCGTGTCTTTCCTTCTGGAGCCCCGTGCCCCAGGCTCCCGACGGTCCTCTTGCTCTGGAGCACCCCCCTGGGTGCTCCACTGGGAGTCGGTGGTGCTCCCTCCACTTGGCCTCCTGGACGAGCTGTTCTCTTTCGGCTCACCTGCCTGAACCACGATGGGATGGAGAAGAGTCTGTAATCCTCTCAGCACACGGCTTTGCTCTGGCTGAAGCTGCTGGTGGTGGGGGCAGATGTTGAGTGAGGACGTGTGCCCCTCCCACTTGGTGGGATCAGGCAGGTCACTGCACAGACACATGCAGTGACCAGCACCCCCGGCCAGCGGTAAAGCCATGTCCCCTATGCTCCTGTAACCCACGGTGGACAGAGTGACCAGCTCCTCCCCTCCAAGGCATGGAGACCCTCTCTGCCAACTCCAGCAGCTTGGGCCCAGGGACAGGGCAACACCCCAGGGCAAGGTCTCTGTCATCCCCAGGCCACAGGCAACAGGGAGCAGTGGTTCATCCCACCCAGGACCCAGGCAGCACCACGACCCGCCCCCTGCACCCAGCCCCCGGCATCACTCATCTGCTTTCGTCTCTGTGGACTGTCCCGTTTGGGAGACTGTATATAAATGGACTCATCCAACAGGTGTCTTCACGGACCAGCTCCTTTCCCTTAGCGTAATGTTTTCTAGGCTCACCTACGCTGTAAAGCTGTAACGTATGAAACATAGAAGGTGCTTGTTTCCATTTCTTGTAGAATTCTATTCCATTGTATGGATAATACCACATTTTATTCATTCATTCATCAGTTGCTAGACGTTGGGGCTGCTTCCAATCTTAGCCATTATGTATCATGCTAGGAACATTGTGTACATGTTTCTGTGTGGAAACATGTTTTCATTTCCTCCAGGTATTCCATCTAGAGGTGGAATTGTGGACCCTGTGGTAAGTCTAAGTTTAAACCCTTTGCTGCACAGCCCACGTGGTTTTCCAAATCGGCTGCTACATTTTGACAGTCCCACAAGCTGTAAGAAAGATGTGATTTTTCCCACGTTCTTGCCAACATTTGTCCTGTCTTTCCTAGTGGGATGAAGTGATAACTGCCCTCTGACTGATGATACTGAGAGTTTCTCCATGTACTTACTGGCCGTTTGTGTCTCTTCTTTGGAAAAAATCTCTATTTGGATACTTTGCTCATTTTAAAAATTGTTATTTGTCATCTTGTTATAAATTGCGATAGTTTTTTTTTTTTAGATACAAATCCTTATCACATATGTGATTTGCAAATGTTTTCTCCCATTCTGTGGGTATCTTTTCACTTTCTCGATGGTGTACTTTGGAGCACAGAAGTTTTTAATTTTGGTGAAGTCCAGTTATCTTTTTCCTTTTTTGCTTATAACTTAGTTGTAATTTATAAGAATCCATTGCCAAATCTAAGGCCACAAATGTTTATTCCCATGTTTTCTTCTAAGAATTTTAAAGTTTTGGGTTTGTTTGTTTTTTTTTTTTAATTTTATTTATCTATTTGTCAGAGAGAGAGAAAGCCGCATGCACAAGCAGGGGAAGTGGCAGGCAGAGCAGGCAGGGGAAGCAGACTCCCAGCTGAGCAAGGAGGATCCCAGGATCCTGGGATCATGACCTGAGCTGAAGGCAGACACTTAACAGACTGAGCCACCCAGACGTCCCAAGGTTTTGGTTTTTACATTTAGGTCCTTGATGCACTTTGAGTTAGTTTCCATGTATGATGTGAGGTACAAGGTCTAACTTCATTCTTTTGCATGTGGATGCCCAGTTTCCCAGGACCAGTTATTGAAAGACTACTCCTTCCCATTAAATTATTTTGGTACTTGTCAAAAATCAAATATTTTTTCTATTTTACATATTTATGTTTTACTTCTTGGTTCTCAGTTCAATTCCATAAATCTGCATTTCTAGCCTTACATCAGTAAGGGAGAATGGCATTGCTGGGTCCTACAGGAATTTGTCTTCATTACTATAGCTTTGTGGTAAGGTTTGACCTTGGAGAGTATGAGTCCTCCAATCTGCTCTTCCTCTTTTTTTTTTACGTTTGAGTTTTATTTTTATTTTATTTTAATATTTTATTTTTTATTAACATATAATGTATTATTAGCCCCAGGGGTACAGGTCTGTGAATCGCCAGGCTTATACCCTTCACAGCACTCACCGTAGCACATCCCCTCCCCAGTGCCCATCACCCAACCACCCTGCTCTTCTTTATCAAGATTATTTCAGCAGCTCTGGGTCCCTTGCACTGCCATAAGAATTTTAGGATCAGCTCATCCTTTTCTGCACCAGGGACTCCAGTAGGGATTGTGGTGAAGCTGTAGATACATTTGGATTTAGTAACAAAAGAAAAAAAATAGACAAACTGATTTCATTGAAATTAAAGACTTCTGTGCATCAGAGAACATTACCAAGACAGTGAAAAGATCACCTGCAATGGGGGAAAAACTTGCAAATCGTTTATCTGACAAGGGCCTGGCATTCAGAATATATAGAGAATTGTTACAAACCAGCAACAAAAAGGCAAACTAATTCTAAAGTCAGCACAAAATTAAATAGACATTTACCTGAACAAGTTACACCATTTCCTCACTAGAATGACAATGAGTAAATGAGCTGAAACTAGCAAATGTTGACTAGGATGTGCAGAGACTGGAACCCTCATACATGCTGACTCCCACAAAGGTGGTGCAGCTGCTCAGAAGACGGAACAGGGATTCCTCAAAAAGTAAAACGCAGAAATACCATGTGACCCGGAAACCCTATACACCCAAAGAATTTAAAATAGCTGTTCAAACTCATACTTGGACACAAATGTTCATAACAGCACGAGTTATAAGAGCCAAACAGTGGAAACACCCAAACGTCTGTGAAAGGGTGAGCAGATAAATTGTGGGACAGTCACTCGCTGGAATATTATTCTCCCGTAAAGAGGAATTAAGCACTGGTACATGCTACCACCTGGACGGACCATTGAGACGTGCCCTGGGAAAGAAAGCAGACACAATATGGACAATATTGTATGATTCCATTATACGAAATCTCCTAAAGAGACAACTCCACAGGGAGGAGGAAAACAGGGAGTTTAGCTGGGGATGGTAAGAATGTTTCTGTGGTAGGTAACAGTGGTTGCACAGTTCATTGAAATGGTTGATTAGGGGGCGCTTGGGTGGCTCAGTGGGCTGAAGCCTTTGCCTTTGGCTCAGGTCATGATCCCAGAGTCCTGGGATCGAGTCCCGCATGGAGCTCTGTGCTCAGCAGGGAGCCTGCTTCCCCCTCTCTCTCTGCCTGCCTCTCTGCCTACTTGTGATCTCTGTCTGTCAAATAAATAAATAAAATCTTTTTAAAAAATGGTTAATTAGATGCTAAGTGAACTTCACTTAAATAAAGTGTGAAAAATTTATCGTTTTCTGACTATGATGTCTGGGATTTGCTCCAAAATAATGAAATGGGGTGAAGATACAAAACGTTTAAAAAAAAAAGACAACTTTGGTTTGCAAAGATAGCAGAAATGAATTGGAAGTGGATGAAAGCAGAGCTGCAGCCAAAGCGCACATGTGAGGACTGGGCTCTGGAACCTAGGAGGGGGCTGGAGCTGAGCGGCTCCGAGGGCATCCTAGATCCCGCAAAGGGGCTGTTCGGCAAAGCAAGGGCCCAACCTGGCGGGGCCTGGAGGGTGTTCTTGCTGAGCAGCGGGGACCCGGTGGGGCGGGGCGGGGCGGGAATCCAGGACTGCCTTCGGAAATCACCTCCTCCCACACCTTGAACTCACACCCTGCGCACCGCGGAGTCAGTCACCTGCATCTCGACGAAGCTGGGGGAACTATCAAACACGGACGGTCCTTCAGGTTGGGCGCGCGCCGCCGTGAGACGCGGCTGGAGACGCGAGGAGACCGGCGGGGCCTGGCCGCCTCCTCCGCCCGCATCTCCACTGAGTCCCCCGAGGGCTCTGCGTCCTCCCCAGGGACGCGCGGGCCCCAGTGCGTCCTCGGGCCCTCGAGGAGCGCGGTGGGGTACAGGCTGCTGGCTGGGCTCTGCCGGCTCCGGGCCCACCTGCCGGCACCTGCCAGGTGCGCCCCCGCGCGCTCCGAGCCCAGGGCGGGCGAGGTGGGGTGGGGCGGGGCGGGGCGCCACAGGCCCCGCCCCGGGGCGGTGCCGCGGGGCTCCCCTGCCCACGCTCCTAGTCCGCAGGGTGCGAGCCGCGCCGCGCCCCTGGCGGAGCTCTGGGACATGGAGGCCGCTGAGCCCAAGACCCCCGCGTGGGCGGACGCAGCCCGGCGCCTGGCCCGCGGCTGCTGGTCAGCGTTCTGGGACTACGAGACGCCCAAGGTGATCGTGGTGAAGAACCGGCGCCTGGGCGTCGTGTACCGCGCGGTGCAGCTGCTCATCCTGCTCTACTTTGTGTGGTGGGTGCGGCTGGGCTGGGGGCGCAGGGGCGCCGGGGCCCGGAGCCGCGGGGAGCGGCGGGGGAGGGTCCCGGGTCGCCTCCAGAGCGGCGGTGCCCGTCCCGCAGGTACGTGTTCATCGTGCAGAAGAGCTACCAGGACAGCGAGACGGGCCCCGAGAGCTCCGTCATCACCAAGGTCAAGGGCATCACCTTCTCCGAACACAAAGTGTGGGACGTGGAGGAGTACGTGAAGCCCCCCGAGGTACGCCTGCCTGCCCCGCGTGCCCCCCAGGAAGGAGTGAGGGGTGCCTGCGTCGCCCGCCTCGGCCGACCATCCTCTCTTTCTGAGCCCAGGGAGGCAGCGTGTTCAGCATCATCACCAGGATTGAGGTCACACCCTCCCAGACCCTCGGAACCTGCCCAGAGGTGAGGCCAGGTGGAGGGCAGAGCTGGGTCCAAGGGAGGGCGCCAGCTGTGCCTGCCCCAGAAGCTGTGGGGATCCTCACCAAGCTGTCTCCTCCCTAGAGTATGAGGGTCAGCAACGCCACCTGTGACTCGGATGTGGACTGCGTGGCCAGGCAGCTGGACATGCTGGGAAACGGTCAGTGCACGCCGGACGGGGGTGGGATGGGTTGGCGCCCCTTGTACCCTGAGCACATATCTGCCCGCAGGCCTGCGGACCGGGCGCTGCGTACCCTACTACCAAGGCTCAGCCAAGACTTGCGAGGTGTCCGGCTGGTGCCCGGTGGAAGACGGGGCCTCTGTCAGGTGTGCACCCGGTGACCCCTCCTGCCTGAGCCCCAGCTGACAGCCCAGCGCTACTCTGTTCCACTCCTTTCTCTCCTCACTGAGCAGTACCGTGGTGTGCTGGGTGGGGGACTGGGGTGGGAGACTAAACACATCCAGTCTGTGCCTCCTCAGCCAATTTCTCGGCAAGATGGCCCCAAATTTCACCATCCTCATCAAGAACAGCATCCACTACCCTAAATTCCAGTTCTCCAAGTAAGAGCCACGAGGGTATGGTGACAATGGGCTAAGGATGGGCACTGCCTCCCGGGAGCGCGGGGTTTGTGGGTGCAGGGCACCTCCCGTTGCTGGGCCCTGTCTGCAGGAGCAACATAGAGCACAGGAAGGACGGCTACCTGAAGCGCTGCACGTTCGATGAGGTCTCTGATCTCTACTGTCCCATTTTCAAGCTGGGCTTCATTGTGGAACGGGCAGGGGAGAACTTCACGAAGCTGGCTCATACGGTGAGGGGGGCAGCCGAGGCACATTGGGGGGCTAGCTCTCCTTTCAGATGCTGACCCCTATTGCAGACGAAGGGTCTGCCAACCCCCTTTGCAGTCTTGGCCAGCCCTGGCCCTGTTCAGGCAGATGAAGGAGAAACGTGATCAGCCAGCCCATCTGGGCATGCAAGGCTCCTGCTAAATTATTGACTCCTGGTCACATAGCTGGCCACTGCTGTCCCCTCATGCTTCAGCAGTGGGGCCCACCCAAGCACCCCAGCTCTCAGCCCTGAGCTGCCCCAGGTGCCCCAAGATGAGCACCCGATATGCAGTCTCAGGGCAGGACTCCATGGCCCTTGAGGGCCCTCTGTGTACCCTCCCTGACACCCATCTCTGTGCCCACTTCTGGGCAGGGTGGCGTCATTGGGGTCATTATCAACTGGGACTGTGACCTGGACCTGTCCGCGTCAAAGTGCAACCCCAAGTACTCCTTCCGGAGGCTTGACCCCAAGCACGTCCCAGCCTCATCTGGCTACAACTTCAGGTACCTTGGTCTCGGGATGCCTGGTTCCTCGTCTGCCCTGGCTGCAGTGGCTCCAAGATGACGGGGCAGGTGCTTGAAGGTTCAGTGCCTCAGGGGCTGGTGGTCTTGGAGCGTCCCGTGTTGGGTGATGGGTGAGCACCCACCACCGTGCTCCTCAGGGTCATTCTTTCCCAGGTTCGCCAAATATTACAAGGTAAACGGCAGCACCACCCGCACACTCATCAAGGCCTATGGGATCCGCATTGACGTCATCGTGCATGGACAGGTGAACCAGCCCGCTCTGCCTACCAGGGACTCAGGCAGGCCCAGGACTGAGCTGGCACAGCCCCATCTCCCCCACCCTCCCTTGAGCCCCACTTGCCCCAGACCCCACAACCATCTAAGGCAGCCTCCCCTCCTAAGGCAGGGAAGTTCAGCCTGATCCCCACCATCATTAATCTGGCCACGGCACTGACCTCCATCGGGGTGGTAAGGAAATGCATGCTGGGTATGTGGGGGCTTGGTGGTGGAGTGGAGGGGAGTGTCTCTTGGGCCCTCACATGTGGGTCTCGGCCCAGGGCTCCTTCCTGTGTGACTGGATCTTGCTGACATTTATGAACAAGAACAAGGTGTACAGCCATAAGAAATTCGACAAGGTGTGCACACCGAGACGCTCCCCTGGTAGCTGGCCTGCGACTCTGGCGCTTGTGCTGGGCCAGGCCCCTCCCCCACCCCACCCCTGCTCTGCAGACCCTGGCCAAGCAGGCCAAACCCTGGCTTCCCCGTCCGCATGGCTTTGCCCCACCTCCGCCCCCAGTGAGCAGATGGCGGACCCTCCCCAACAGACGGCGGGACCAGAGCTGTGCACCTCCGGACCTTCCCAACAGGACTCCACACTCTCAGACCCCCGAGGTCTGGCCCAGCTCTGAGCCCACCACATACCTTCCATGACGCTGTGTCAAAGGCTCTGCCTGGCAGGGCCCTGAAGTCTGTGGTCCCGAGAGACCCAGGCCCTGCTCCCCCGGCAGCCCACGGAGACCTGCACGCTGTGCCTGGGGGCCCTACCCTCACACTTCGACACTGTGAGACTGGGAACCACAAGACCCCTGTGCAGTGGGGCAGTGGGCCGACACCACGTGCCTGGCCCCCCAACTTTCCCCGGGGCCGGGGTGGAGTGGGTCAAACTGCCTCTTTGTCCCCAGCTGACCTCCCTCCCAGGCTTCTCAGCCCTACCCCCTCCCAGACCCTTTGCTTGTCTCGTAGCCAAGAAACCACACATCCAGAATCCAATAAACCTGTGACCAGACCCTTGGGCCTTATTTTTCAGGAAAAGTATCTTGAGGCCCTGAAGAGAAACACTTAGGAGGGTCCTTGAGTGTGGGAGCTGTGGGTGCCTGTGGTCCTGACTCCCCTCTAACCAGCCTGGCTGCAGAGTGCACGGGCGCGTCTACCCCCACATCCAGCCAGGTCACGGTGACATCCGACTGTGGCGGGGTGGCGTGAGCAGGAGGAACTCAACTGCGCCCAGCACCCACTCTGCAGTTAGCTTGCCTACCAGCTGAGGGTGGGTGTGTCACCCCAGACCCAAACCTCAAAATATGGGACAGGATGGGGACTCTGGAGGAGGAGGGGAGCCAGGGAGTAGGTGATGAGAGTCTCACTAAGGAAAACCCTGGTTCTTGCTCGAAATACCTGTGCAAGCACCCCAGGCCCCACTTAGAACAGGGCCGCAGGAAGGGCAGGAATTAATGCTTCAAGGGGGACAGACAAGGCAGGGCCAGGTTGAGGGGCGCACAGGCCGGCAGCAGCGGATCTGGCCTGCAGATAATTGGTTAGCACACCCGGAGATGCCACAGCAGTCATTACATTCAGCGACTCTGCCTGGTGCCTGTCTGGCCAGGCCCCCGCCTTGAGGGGCTGCCAGAACTTGGCTGGACAGCGGTTTCCCTGGCAACGGGGACGGCAAACAGGTCTGAGGCAGCACGGGCATGCTTCGCACAGATCACCTCGGCTGGGATCCCATCGCTCCCAAGGCCCAGTGAGAGCTCAGACCCCGCCCAGGCCCCCAAGTCCCCAGGTCCAAGAGACGCTGGCAGGTGGCCAGAGCCAGCCCTCCCACCTGCCCACACCCACCTGGGCCAGCAGTCACACACACCTGAGAAGCCCCCACCTAGCCCCCTGTCCGGACCCTTCTAATCCTCAGAGTAGGAGCCCAGTCACCAGTGCCAGCAGCATCCGGGGTCTGGCTTGCTGACCTCCAGCTCTAGTTCTGGAGAAACTGGCTTTTCGAGTTGGGGCTGGACTGCAGCTCAAGGACCACAGCCAGGGGTTCAGGTTTCTCATTCTCAAGCAGGAGAGTCACCCTGGGGCCCTCAGCCGCCCCAAGCTGGCCTCTGTGGGAGCCGCCCTGCTGCAGGGACACGGGGGGGGGGGGGGGGGTGGTGGCAGTGGGCAGGCCCTCCGCCCCACCCCCACCCCCGCACTGGGGCTTCTCTGGCTCTGCTTCCAGGAAGCCTGGTTAGCCCCCTCCTCCCCCACCCAGCCCTAATTTGATTTAATCTCCATCTGGGGGCTGATGCAGGCTCTGTCCACCTTCCAGCCAGTGTCGGGTTTCTCGTGGCCGTGGGGCCTAGACACACCCAAAGCGCAGTACCCAGGGGCCAACGCACACGGCTGGACCGATGTCTGCTGCTCCTCCTCCCATCCCTGTACAGACCAAGACACCTTGCACATGTACCATAAAAATTTCAAGAAATGTAAAGCTCAAAGAATAAAAGGAAGTTCACAGTGTAATACTGAGAAGTTTGGCAAAAAGGATGAATTTAAGCCCGGCTCCAGAGCCCGCAGTGGCCCAGAGCTCCCCGGAGGCTGCCATTTGGGGTCTGCGCATATGTTTCAGTGAGCCTGCCTGTCGCCTCCCTGACTCGGCCGTTCCTTTTCTGCTCCCAGTCT
Organism: Enhydra lutris kenyoni; assembly: GCF_002288905.1. NCBI lineage: Eukaryota > Metazoa > Chordata > Mammalia > Carnivora > Mustelidae > Enhydra > Enhydra lutris. Next base: position 347,284 of record NW_019154201.1, read on the forward strand.
CATTTAGTCAGAAGCCAAGTGTGGGGTCGGTCCTCCGGGGCCACCGACAGAAGAGCGGAAGCAGCGGCCCAGCGATCTTCCCGAGGTCACCGGAAGGCAGGCCCCGTGGCCCGGGGCTCTCCCTTGCCCAGCCCCACCCGTACGGAGCGCCGCGCGTCGGGCCCCACGTCTGCAGCCGCACTCAGCTCCGAACACGCCGGCGGCAAGCGTCCAGCGTTGAGGAGGCCACAGCCCTGACCCAGCCGCTCTGCCGCAGGCAGGTGAGGGCAGCAGGCCCAGGGCTGGCGTGCCCCGCTGGCGGGGGGAGGTCGGGCAGGCACCAGGCTGACGGCAGAGCAGGACCACGCAGCCCCACCGACGCGGCTGCTGCTGCTTTCTCCAACTCTCCCAAGACGTGGACCCCTCAGAGCTGAAGGGAAAAGCCTAAAATCTTGCACGTGAAGAAATGATTTCCCCAAACCCGGGCCCTAAAGTGAGATGTGGAAGTCTGATAGATGGTGCGCACCTCCCCTCCCCTGGGCCCCCAGACTCCCTGCCGCTGTGGGGCCCTCCTCACGGCATGGGGGCGTCGGAGGGCAGGCGCGCCACAGCCCGGATTCCAGTCTCGCTGCTGCACACAAGGGGTCTGTTGTCACATGAGCCCCGGCCCCTGTAGACCCTGCTGTGACCAGGAAGTCTCCAGACAAGAAGCCCAAATCCCGGGAACTCATCGTGTGAAAGACGCCCAGGTCCCCATGGGGTTCGGCACTGGATTCCCGGGAAATGGCCCAAATCCTGCTGGCATCAAGCTATCGGGCATGTTCTCTGCGGTAACAAGTGATCAAAAACCGGGGTCGCAAACTCCCACCAGGCGACCCGTAGGGACTCTGCCCAGACAGGAGACCCCCCTGGGCAGCAGAGGAAGGACAGGACGGCCGGGAGGCTGCTCAGTCAGCAAGACACAGTCCTAGGGCCCCGCCCTGCAAACACTGCTCAGGCCCAGAGTGGGCTGCCCTGACCACAGCCGGGGCCCAAGGAACCCAGAGGTGGCAACGCTTCCTGCTCCGGCTGGTTCAGGCCTCTCCTGGGCCCCATGACCTGCTCCCCGAAGCTCCCTGTGGCTGGTGTTCCTTGGTGCCCTGTCCTGGACGTAGTCACAAGCTTGGGAGGTCAGAGCCAGAATGGGGACGTGGCTCGAGTTGCTACTGGCCCAGCTGAGGGTTCTTCTGTAGCAACCACTCCAGGGTCTCCATGAGGTATGACATGCCATAGTGCTGGGCAATGTTCTGGAAGATTCCAATCTGCTCCATGAAGACCTGCAGAAACGAGCAGTCACAGTGAGACCTGGCCGCAGAGCAGGCCCCGGCGCGTCAGCGGAGAAGTGGGTGTGGGCAGATGGAAAAGGCAGCAGGGTCGGCTGGCCGTGGGAGCCCCACCTTGGTGCGGATGGTAAGGGCGAAGGCCCCCGCGCAGCTGCAGTACAAAGGCATGTTGGTCTCCTTCACCCCCCGGCACTTCAAGCAGATCTGCAACGAGGAGCAGCCCTGGTGAGGAGGTCCGCGGCCCAGGCCAGTCGCCACCAGCAGTGGCCAGTCGTTCAGCACGTTCACTCGACAGGCCCTCCCTGCCCTCCTCAGCCCTGGCCTTCAGCTCAACCATGAATAAAATGCGAGACTTTGCGAGAGTATTTATCCAAACGTGACAGCCGCTTCCTAACCCCCTCAGAGTGAGCACTGCACCCTTGACTCTGCGTCCTGGGGGCTCCTCACCCCTGCTCCGTCCTCGGGTCTTCACATTCCAGGACACCCCCTCAGATCGCTGCTCAGATGTCCCCGGTTGGCGGGAATATCCCTCCATCCAACACTGAAAACTTCCCTGTTTCTTTCTCTTCCCCGTCCATTCTCCTTACACTCACTGTGACTTACACACTCTCATCTTGCTCACTGTCTATCCCCTCTTGCTACAACGAGAGGTCCATGGGGCCAGCCCTGCCCCTGTAGGAACCCCAGAGACGTATAAGAAGAAGTCAAAAGGTCGCTGCCTGAACCACGGGGTGGTCACCTCAGAGGACCAGGTTGTCCTCAGAGGACCAGGGCCAGGCCCACTGCTCACCAGGTCCTGCAGAGTGAAGGCCATCAGCTTCTTCTGCAGAGCTTCCACCAGAGCCATCTCGATGACGGAGGTGTCGTAGGCAACCTGACAGTTGGAGCAGAGCCACTGCGGCAGTATGGTCCCGTCCTAGGCAGAGGAAGAGAGGGCCAGGTCAGTTCTCTGTGCAGCCTTCTGCTCAGCCTTCCCCAGGGCCGGGGAGGGATCACGTGGTACACGCAGGGGCACTGTGGGCCCAGAGCACCGCCACCGCCAGGTGTGTTTACAAGGACACTGTTCTGGTGCGTGGCAGCGAGGGCCTTTTACATCAGAACTCGCAGGGGCGCTCGTGAGGGGGTGCCGGAGCATCTCCTGTCCTGACCGACGGCAAGGACACGGCCGCTGCCCACCTGAGAGAAGGAGGACTCCTTGCACAGGTCCAGGTCCCGGCAGAAGTTACAGCTGCGGCAGATGACCTCGGGGAGCACGTAGGAGCGGCAGGGGTCTCGGAACTGGGCCTCCTCCGAGAACTCGCCCACGTCCATGAGACGAAGCAGGTCTCGGTTCAGCTTGTTCACCTGGTTTGTGATGTTTGTGTCCAGAGACAGCACCTTCAGAGAATGGAGCCCGAATCAGGGATGGCCCCCTGGGCCTTCCTACTGTCAGGACTGGGAAAGCATGCGGGGGACTCTTGGAGCTGCAGTTCCTCGGCACGCCCTTGCCCCTCCTTTTTCCTGCGGGGAGCATCAGAGGAGGGGAGTCGCGGCAGCCACACCATTGGATCCTCGGTGTGGGGCCCTGCATGCAGAAGCCCTGCCCCAATTCCAAGGCTCACGGTTTCTGTCAGCTCCAGGGGACTCTGGGGCACACTGACATGCCCTCCCGTCCTCCTTACTGACTCCTTCCTCCTCACTGACCGTCGTCCTAAATCGACGAGACTTCGCGGTCTCACTCGCAGAATGGGGGATTTCAAGCCCCGCTGCTGGGGGGGCTCCCGCGCCCACCTAGAGAAGCCTCTTCAGCCTCCCACTAGAGCCCGTGCAGCTGACGCTGGGAAGCCTGGCTCCCATGGTGCCTGCAGACCACGGAGGAAGCGTGTAAAGCCCTATCCCGATAGGAGAGGAAAGGACAGGACCGACATCTCTGGAGATCTCTCCCACACCACAAAACCAAAAACTGCTTGGAAGACATTTTTGAGAGAACAAGTTATAGTCAAATTTGAAGCCCACCACCCTATCCAGTGAGACAAGTAGACTATGGCAAGGAGGTAAATTTGCAAGTACGTACAACGAGGATCGACAACCTGTTAGGCTCAAAAAACCTACAGATTACAAAGTTCTGATGAAAAAACTGGATTGAGGGGCGGCTGGGTGGCTCAGTGGGTTAAAGCCTCTGCCTTCGGCTCGGGTCGTGATCCCAGGGTCCTGGGATTGAGCCCCGCGTCAGGCTCTCTGCTCAGCGGGGAGCCTGCTTCCCCCTCTCTCTCTGCCTGCCTCTCTGCCTGCCTGTGATCTGTCTGTCAAATAAATAAATAAAATCTTAAAAAAAAAAAAAAAGAAAAAGAAAAAACTGGATTGAATTAAAGAGAAAAAAAAAATGAAAAGAGATTTCACTAGTGAATTCTCAAACATCTAGGAAAGAATATTCTGCATAGTATCTTCTGGGAAACACAAAAGGGAAAACACATTTAAACTCATTTTATGAGGCTAACATCACCCTGAAACCAAAGACAGTAAAGAAAACAGCAGACCAACAGCTTTCGTGTGCACTCAAAATCTCCAATAAAACACCAATAAACCGAACCCACTGATCCATACAAAGCACAGCTCATCCTGACCAAGTGGGACTTACTGGTCGCAGTAACTCCAGATCTCAGGAACGCAAGGCTGGATCAACATTTAAAAATCAGTGCCATGGGGCGCCTGGGTGGCTCAGTGAGTTAAAGCGTCTGCCTTCGGCTCGGGTCATGATCTCAGGGTCCTGGGATTGAGCCCCGCATCAGGCTCTCTGCTCAGAGGGGAGCCTGCTTCCCCCTCTCTCTGTGCCTGCCTCTCTGCCTCCTTGTGATCTCTGTCTGTGTCAAATAAATAAATAAAATCTTTTTAAAAAAATAAAATAAAATAAAAATAAAAATCAGTGCCGTATCTAGACGGCCAGCAGACACACAAGAAGACACCCAACATCATTCGTGATCAGGGAAATGCAAAGCAAAACCACAATGAGGGACCACCTTGCACCTGTCAGAACGGCTAAAACAAAACACACAAGAAACAGGTGTTGGGGAGGAGGCAGAGAAAAGGGAGCCCTCGTGCACTGCTGGTGGGAATGCATGTTGGTGCAGCCGTTGTGGAAACAGTGTGGAGGGGCCTCAGTGAGTTAGAAATAGAGCTGCCCTAAGATTCAGTACTTCCGCTACTGGGTACTTGCTTTAAAAAAAGAAAAGAAAAGAAAAGGAAACACTAAAAAAAGATAAAAGAAAAAGAAAACACTAATTGAAAAAGATCTGTGCACCCCTACGTCTACTACGGCACCGTCCCTGCGTCTACTACGGCACCGTCCCTGCGTCTACTACGGCATCGTCACTGCATTTACTATGGCATTATTTAGTCACCAATTACGGCAGCAGCCCAAGTGTCCCCTAAGTGAATGCATAAAAAAGATGTGATACAGGAGACAGGTCTGTATACAAATACAGTGTGTGTGTCTACACAGTAGCACTAAAGAAACGGAAACTGAAGTTTGAAAGAGTCGGCACCATCACAATAGCACCAAACGACCTGAAAACCTTAGGTGCAAACGTGTGCGATATTTATGTGCCGAAAACCCCACACACTGCTGGAGAAATGGAACATGACCCGGAGAAACGGGAAGATACGGGGTTCACAAGCTAAGAGCCTCGGCACTCAGACGTTAATCCTCCTAAAATTATCTCGATCAAAATGACTCCAACTGGGGCGCCTGGGTGGCTCAGTGGGTTAAAGCCTCTGCCTTCGGCTCAGGTCATGGTCCCAGGGTCCTGGGATTGAGCCCCGTATCGGGCTCTCTGCTCAGCGGGGAGCCTGCTTCCCCCTCTCTCTCTGCCTGCCTCTCTGCCTACTTGTGATCTCTGTCTGTCAAATAAATAAATAAATAAATCTTTAAAAAAAAAAGACTCCAACCAACATTCTAAAGGGATTTTTTTCCTCTGGGTAGGGAACTGATATACTGATTCAGATGTTTCTATGGAAAGCAAAGGAACTAGATGGACTAGCCAGAGCGATTTTGAAAAAAAAAATAAAATAAAGTCAAAGCAGTCACACTGTCCGGTGTTCAAGACTTACTGATAAAGTTACGTAAATCAAGACGACACGGGTTAAAAAACAGTGAGGTGGATGGGGATCTAGAAGACCCGTACGCGCACACGGCCCGGTAAGCTTTGACACAGACACCAAGACTATCCGACGCAGAGAGGCCAGTCTTTTCAGATCAGTAGTACTGGGATCAATAGACACACTGACACAGAAATACCAACCTCGGTCTAAAACATGCACACTGCAGAAAAATTAACTCAAGGGCACCCAGGTAGCTCAGTCCGTGAAGCCTCTGACCCTTGCTTTTGGCCCAGGTCGTGATCTCATGGGTCGGGGGATCCAGCTGCTCCTTCCCACCCGCCCAAATTGGGCTCTGTGCTCTGCTTAAAGACCCTCCCTCTACCCCTCCTCTCACTCTTATATAGGACAGTAAGAGCTCACCCTATTAAAAAAAGTCAATAAACTAAGGGGTGTCTGGGTGGCTCAGTCAGTTAACCTTCCGACTCTTGACTTCAGCTCAGGTCATGATCTCAGGGTTGTGAAGTCCAGTCCCTTGTCCAGCTCGAGGCCCTGCTTAAGATTCTCTCTCTCTTCACCTCCCTCTGCCCCACCCCTCTAAGAAAAAAAAATTTTTCAAAGATTTTATTTATTTACTTAGAGTGAGCGAGAGGGAGAGAGAGAAAGCGCACAAACCAGGGGAGGGGCAGAGAAACAGACTTCCCGCTGAGCAGGAAGCTGATGCAGGACTCGATCCCAGGACTCTGGGATCGTGACCTAAGCTGAAGGCAGAGGCTTAACCCACTGAGCCACCCAGGAGCCTGAGAAAAAAAAATTTTTGATGAATTAAAGTTAAGATCCACTCACCAAAAAAATACTGTTAGGAGAATTCTGAAAAAGTAAACCAAAGTTTGGAAAAAAATGTATGAAGAACTCTTTAAACTAAAAAATAAGGGGCACCTGTGTGGCTCAGTCAGTTAAGCATCTCCTTTGGCTCAGGTCATGGTCCCAAGGTCCTGGGATCAAGTCCTGCATCAGGCTCCCTGCTCAGCGGGGAGTCTGCTTCTCTCTCTCCCCCTACCCCCTGCTCATATCCACCGCACCCCACTCTCAAATAATCTTTTGTTTATAAAAACCCTCAAAAATAAGAAACATGACCTCAAAAAAAAAAAAATGACCTCATTTTTAACAATGGGCAAAACATTTACACATTTCACCAAAGATGTATGGACAAAAAACAACCATGTGAAAAAACACTCAGCATCATTAGTACTGGGGAAATACAAATTAAAAATGAGATACCACCACACACCTATCCGCAAAGCTCAACTTCTGAAAATGCCCGAGTTCTGGGAGGCACCTGGAGCAGCTGGCCGCTGGTCATAGGCCGCCAATGGGAATGCAAACTGGACCGGCCACTTTAGAAGTTCGCATCAGGACAAGACCCAGACAATCCCCCTCCTCCATCTTTATCCCATAAAATGAAAGTTCCAATAAAATGAAACGTATGCTCACACAAAAACCTTTATGAAAATGTTTAGAGCAGGGGTGCCTGGGCGGCTCAGTGGATGAAGCGTCCGCCTTTGGTTCAGGCTGTGGTCCTGGGATCGAGTCCCGTGTGGAGCTCCCTGCTCGCAAGGAAACTGCTCCTCCCTCTCCTCCCTGCTCGTGCTCTCTCTAGCTAGCTCTCTCTCAAATAAAATCTTTAAAGAACAAAGAAATGAATGTTTATAGCAACCCCAGTCTTAAAAATGCAACAATAAAATCCCAAATGTACTTCAGCCACTGCAAGACCAACCCCGGCTCTTCTGCACGACGGGAAGCGTCTCAGTCGCAGAGCGGGACAGAGAGCACCGGCACAGGCAGCAACGGGGAAAGAGCACGGACCCCTTCCGCCGAGTCAAAGAACCAGACGGAAAGGGACATGACTGTGCAAGGCCGGACAGGAGGCTCCAGGCCAGGGCAGGGCAGGCGTGCCTGACCCCTGCGGTGCCTGTTTGAACCCCGCCGTCAGCGGCTTTAGCACTCTGTGAACGCTCCCACAACCACACCCCACAGAGTGACCTGCGCATGCCTGTCAAGAAGCACAGGGACACGGGACACTGGAACAGACAGGTTGGCGCGTGCCAAGACGGGTGCCCTGTTCGCAGGATGGTGAAATGTTCTGCATCCCGACTGTGCTGGAGACGTGGCACTGTGAGTCTTTGCCAAAACTCACACGCCACATGTGAACAACGGTGAGACCTCACTGTAGGGAAGTTATCCAGATGTTGAAAATTGTGCAGTCCACAACAGTGGCCAGACGGCACACTGAGCTACTCCTTCCACAGCAGCAGCAGTCACCTGAGCCCGGCCCGGAAAGGCAGTTTGCGGGAAGGTAACCTGACCCGCAGCAAAGCCTCTCTCCGACAGAGGGGACGCCTGCGCAGGAGCCATCCGGTAATACGATCCCATGGCGCGCTCGGCCTGCCTTTCCCAGAGAGGCATGGAGCAGCCAGCAAGCTCCCCCCCACCGCCACGCACATCATGGCGTGTTCCGGCTCCCACCAGCCACCAGATCACGCACACCCACCATTTCACCACTCCACACGTGCCTCTCGCCAGCACCCCCAGATCCTCCTACCCCAGGGCCTTTGCATGGACCTTGTCCCTGGGGTGGAACTGGCCAGGCCCTGCAGGTCAATGGGGTCTCACCATGGTCCCCATCTTCCTCACCGGCCCTGCCCCATTCCTCCGAGCCCACCTACCCCTCACTGACGCACAGGCTCCTTGAGGATAGGGGTCTCTCCTGTCTTATCCCCTTCTCACCCCCAATGCCTCCCACAGCAGCTGCACAGAAGGGGCAGCAAATGATGATGGAGCCACCTGAGTATGTCCTTTGGGCAACTATGCCTCCCCTGCACACGAGTGCACGCCCCCCACCCACCCACGAAGTTGCCCTCCCAACCCCGCCCTGCGCACACGGACGACCTCTCCCCACATGGATGACCCCCCACCCCCACCCCACACATGAGGCTGCTCTCCCACCCCAGCTACCTCCCCACCCAGCCCCGCACACCACCATGACCCCATGCCCCCAGAGCCACCTGTGCACAAGGTTGCCTTCCCACCACCACCCCATGCATGAAGCTGCCCTCCTGCCCCGCCCCATGGACCCTTGGGCCCCAGCACACACCAGTGTAGATGCCCTGCCCCGCAGGTGTGGGTCGCAGCCTCACCTTGCACACGTACTTGACGAACTCGAGCGCGGGGTTGTTGAGCACCAGGTGGGAGCCCGGGAGCAGCGGGAACATGCTGGACAGCTCAGCGGAGTTCCGCGAGCCCGTGACCTTCTTCTGAATCTTCTGAGTGATGCTGAAGAAGCTCTGCGTGAGCTCGTTGGCCACGTAGTCTTGGGAAAAGGTGATCATTCCTGGGAGGGCAGGGAGGCGGCTGTGTCCCCCGTGCTGCGACGGGGCGCAGAGGGCAGGAGTCGGGGGGCCCCAGGGGACCCTGGGACACGGCCGGGGTGTGCTCACCGGGCAGGGCGCCGGCCACCGGGGCGTCCTGGGACAGCTGGCTGGGCCCCCGGCGTCTGAGGGGCGTGCTCCCCGGGGCGCTGCGCTGCAGCTCCTCCTTCATGCTGTGGTACACCGCCACGATGTACGCTGCGCGGAGAGCGCGGCCTTGAGGGTTAGGCCGCTGTCGCGGCGGACCCCCGCTGCCCCGGTGAACCCCCGCTGCCCTGGCGGACCTGCGCTTGCCGCGTCTGCTCTGGAGGGAAAGGGAAGACCTCGGGGCGCACACAGACACACAGTGGGGCAGCCGAGGCACGGCTCTCGGGAGCCCTGAGGCCGGGGCACGGCTGACCGTCCGCGCCGCCGGGGCACAGGTCTCCCCACGCACAGCGGGGCCGCGGGCCAGCGGGCAACTCACCTGACACGATCATGAGGAAGTAGCTCTGGCACGAGGCTGCCTGCGGCAGGAACTGCACGATGTTCCAGTTGTTTTCCAGCTTGTCCTCCACATCAGGCTCCGGCGCACCTTCCCCCTCCTCCTCTTCTGCCTCGGCCTCCTCTTCCTCCTCCTCCTCCTCTCTGCCCTCTTCTGGGGACCCCTGCGGTGACGCAGCCCCAGCCCCAGCTGTGTCCTGGGCCCAGCAGCAGGAAGCCAGGTCATTCCCCACCTGGCTCTCCCGACCCTTCTGTCCCATGAGGCTCACCCAGTCCCCCGCAGGACAGCTCTGAGGAGGGGGTCCCTTAAAGCAGAAGCATGCCACCCAGGGTGATGGGGACTCTCACTCTGTTCCTCCAGATAATTCACTTCAAGATTCTTCAACTCCCTCCTCCCAGGGCAGGAAGATCACAAGCGGTGACCTCGGGTGGCTTGCTCTCTTGTGTGAATCCCAGATCTCCTGGGCTGGTGACCCCAGTCCACACAGCGCTACTGCAGCTCTCTCCCATGTGACCAGATGCCCCTCTCGAGGGGGCCCTTCTCCTGCCCACAGGCCCTGCTTCCCCAGCCACGCTCAGTCCGGAGGGCAGGCAGACCTCGTGCACACCACACACCCGGCCAAGCATGGCTTCCCTCACCCGCACTTGCTCTCCTCCCCATCCACCTGCTAATAGACACCTGGCTTCACACGCCTGGGTGCCGCCCACACCCCCAGGTGTCACTTACACCCATCCCACTGGCCTGTTCCCTCCACCTTCAAAACACACCCGAGTCTGTCTCCCCAACTGCATCCTGCCCTTCTACAGCGCCACCCACAACATGGGGCCCTAGTGGAAGTCGGGCCGCCACGTCCCCGCTCAGAATCGCTCTATCACTAAAAGCCAAATCTCCAGCTTGGCCTTTGGTCCCAAGTGGCCTGGTCCGAGCTGCTCTGTGCTGCACCTGTGGGCGCTGCCCCAGGCCTGCCCTGGTGTCCCAGCCGTCTGACACTAGCCCCTGGCCTAGCTCTTCCATCCCGGCTTGCCTGTCCCCTCCTTACAGCCCCACAACCTTCCCATGTGAACCATCCCCTGCCCCACGGCTGCTCTCGGCCCCTACCCTGCTTTGTGTCCGTCTGAGTCCTTCCCGCGGCTGGGCTGTGTGTTCTCTGCCTGCCCACCTGCTCCTCCCTTCTCCCCAGGCCCCGCAGAAGCAGCGTGCTCTGTTGTGTGCTGCTGCGAGATGCAGCCTGGGGCCACGCCAGGCCCCCCGCCCGCAATCGCCAAATGTGTGCAAAGAGACAAATACAGACCCAAGGCATTTCAGATCCCCAGCCTCAGCGCTCCAAGATGGTCGGGCCTTACCTGTCCGCAGTGAATACGAGACGGAACGGTGCCTTTGATTCCACCGTAGTTGGAGGGATCCATCCAGAGAAGAAATTCCCAGGACCGAGAGAAAGAAATTGTCAGGGAATGGAAGAGCTCTTTGGAATGGATGCTAAAAAGAAGCAAAACAGAAACTGCTTCAGTGCAATCTATAGTTTCTCTCTTTTTCTCCGCTTTCCTTTTTATTTTCATACACGCTTATCCTGCACCTAACAACGAACTTAAGGTGGATTCAGACCGTAGGACCCCTCACACTTTCTAGAGAACAGCACAAACACACCGCTGACGAGACTCCTGCACCAACCAGGAGGGAGTGGCAGGAACCGGTGCTTGAGGGGAGCAGAGACGCAAGAGCTGCGGAAGGCGCCGGGGCCTCCCCGGGCGTGCCCTAAGCACGTGGAGCAGAGCGTGCAGCACGTGTGTGCCAGACAACACGAAGCTGGGACGAGGACGACTGAGTGCCTGCTGCCACCACTGTCTGAGAGCCACGTTAAGTCATGAGGCATCGGGGCTGTGCTCGCAACAGCCCTGCCTCAACAGAGGAGTCAAGAGCGCTCGACTACACGCGGCTCTGACCCTGCCTCCAAGTCTCAAGAAGTGCCTGGAAGGTTCTGTGTCTCTCCTAGCAACAGAGCTCTGGGGTATTCACAGAAGAACGAAACGCAAGAGCACCCAACACACAGGGCGTCCACACTGATTTGCAGCGGCTGGCGTCCAATCACTGTCAGCAGCTCTGCCAAGGAGCGGAAAAACACAACACGGCATCGGGAGAAAAACCTACCCAGCGAACACAAATCAGAGCTGACGCGAGTGTGACCGTGGGCAGAACAGGCCACATAAAAGGTTATTAAACCTGAGCTCAATGTAGTCACAGACTAGAACAAACACAGAATGTGCTGCACAGGCCCTAGGAACGCGTAAGACCCCACCGGGCCTCTCGCCGCGAGAAGGCCGCGGGATGGGACCAGCGGCAGGCCAAACCCTGTGGGAGATGATGAGCGAGTTTAAAGACACGACGAAGGAAATTACCCAAAAAGAAATAAAGAGAGAGAGAGGAGAAGTCAAGATGGCGGAGAAGTAGCAGCTGAAACTACTTCAGGTAGCGGGAGATCAGCTAGATAGCAATCTAAAGCAATCAGCAATCTAAAGATTGCAAACACCTATAAATCCAACGGGAGATCGAAGAGAACAGCAACTCTAGAAAGAGAAAATCAACCACTTTCTGAAAGGTAGGACTGGCGGAGAAGGGAATCCAAAGCGACGGGAAGATAGACCGCGGGGGGAGGGGCCGGCTCCCGGCAAGCGGCGGAGCAGCGGAGCACAAAATCGGGACTTTTAAAAGTCAGTTCCGCTGAGGGACATCGCTCCAGAGGCTAAACCGGGGAGAAGCCCACGCGGGGGTCATCGTGGCCTCAGGTCCCACAGGGTCACAGAAGGATCGGGGGTGTCTGAGTGTTACAGAGCTTACAGGTATTAGAACGGGGAAGCCGGCTACAGAGACAGAGCCGAGGAGTGAGCTCTCAGCTGGGGGTTACCTTGAACTGGTTGCAGGCTCGGTCAGCTCAGAGCGCGGCCAGAGGCCAGGGTGACGGGAGTCATTGGGCGCTGTTCTCTGAGGGCGCACTGAGGAGTGGGGCCCCGGGCTCTCGGCTCCTCCGGGCCGGACACCGGGAGGCCGCCGTCTTCATTCCCGCCCTCCGGACTCTACGGAAAGCGCTCAGGGAACAAAAGCTCCCGAAAGCAAACCCGAGCGGATGACTCAGCCCGGCCCCGGGTAAGGGCGGTGCAACTCCGCCAGGGCAAAGACGCTTGAGAATCACTACAACAGGCCCCTCCCCCAGAAGATCAACAAGAAACCCAGCCAGGACCAAGTTCACCTACCAAGGACTGCAGTTTCAATACCAAGGAGGGCAGAGGAATTCCAGAGGAGGAGAAAGCAAAGCACGGAGCTCATGGCTTTCTCCCCATGATTCTTTAGCCTTGCAGTTAATTTAATTTTTTTTTCTTTTTCAATTTTTTTTTCTTCTGCTATATTTTTTTAACTTTTACCCTTTTCTTTTTTAACTTTTAACTAGTTTATCTAATATATATATATTTTTTCCTTTTTATATTTTTTCTTTATTGGTTTTCTGTTTTTAATTGTTTTTTTTTTTTTCTTTCTTTCTGAACCTCTTTTTATCCCCTTTCTCCCCCCTCACGATTTGGGATCTCTTCTGATTTGGCTAAAGCATATTTTCCTGGGGTTGTTGCCACCCTTTTAGTATTTTACTTGCTCCTTCATATACTCTTATCTGGACAAAATGACAAGGCGGAAAAATTCACCACAAAAAAAAGAACAAGAGGCAGTACCAAAGGCTAGGGACCTAATCAATACAGACATTGGTAATATGTCAGATCTAGAGTTCAGAATGACGATTCTCAAGGTTCTAGCCGGGCTCGAAAAAGGCATGGAAGATATTAGAGAAACCCTCTCGGGAGACATAAAAGCCCTTTCTGGAGAAATAAAAGAACTAAAATCTAACCAAGTTGAAATCAAAAAAGCTATTAATGAGGTGCAATCAAAAATGGAGGCTCTCACTGCTAGGATAAATGAGGCAGAAGAAAGAATTAGCGATATAGAAGACAAAATGACAGAGAATAAAGAAGCTGAGCAAAAGAGGGACAAACAGCTACTGGACCACGAGGGGAGAATTCGAGAGATAAGTGACACCATAAGACGAAACAACATTAGAATAATTGGGATTCCAGAAGAAGAAGAGAGAGAGGAGGAAGCAGAAGGTATATTGGAGAGAATTATTGGAGAGAATTTCCCCAATATGGCAAAGGGAACAAGCATCAAAATCCAGGAGGTGCAGAGAACCCCCCTCAAAATCAACAAGAATAGGTCCACACCCCGTCACCTAATAGTTTTTTCAAAGAAAGTCCATTTTTTTCAAAGAAATGGAACAAATAATCCTAAAATTTATATGGAACCAGAAAAGACCTCGAATAGCCAAAGCAATATTGAAAAAGAAAGCCAAAGTTGGTGGCATCACAATTCCGGACTTCAAGTCTTAGTGACAAAGAGGAAATCCTGAAAGCAGCCCGGGAAAAGAAGTCTGTAACGTACAATGGTAAAAATATTAGATTGGCAGCAGACTTATCCACAGAGACCTGGCAGGCCAGAAAGAGCTGGCATGATATATTCAGAGTACTAAACGAGAAAAACATGCAGCCAAGAATACTATATCCAGCTAGGCTATCATTGAAAATAGAAGGAGAGATTAAAAGCTTCCAGGACAAACAAAAACTGAAAGAATTTGCAAACACCAAACCAGCTCTACAGGAAATATTGAAAGGGGTCCTCTAAGTAAAGAGAGACCCTAAAAGTAGTAGATCAGAAAGAAACAGAGACAATATACAATAACAGTCACCTTATAGGCAATACAATGGCACTAAATTCATATCTCTCAATACTTACCCTGAATGTTAATGGGCTAAATGCCCCAATCAAAAGACACAGGGTATCAGAATGGATAAAAAAACAAAACCCATCTATATGTTGCCTACAAGAAACTCATCTTAAACCCGAAGACACCTCCAGATTTAAAGTGAGGGGGTGGAAAAGAATTTACCATGCTAATGGACATCAGAAGAAAGCAGGAGTGGCAATCCTTATATCAGATCAATTAGATTTTAAGCCAAAGACTATAATAAGAGATGAGGAAGGACACTATATCATACTCAAAGGAACTGTCCAACAAGAAGATCTAACAATTTTAAATATCTATGCCCCTAACGTGGGAGCAGCCAACTATATAAACCAATTAATAACAAAATCAAAGAAACACATCGACAATAATACAATAATAGTAGGGGACTTTAACACTTCCCTCACTGAAATGGACAGATCATCCAAGCAAAAGATCAACAAGGAAATAAAGGCCTTAAATGACATACTGGACCAGATGGACATCACAGATATATTCAGAACATTTCATCCCAAAGCAACAGAATACACATTCTTCTCTAGTGCACATGGAACATTCTCCAGAATAGATCACATTCTCGGTCCTAAATCAGGTCTCAACTGTTATCAAAAGATTGGAATCATTCCCTGCATATTTTCAGACCACAATGCTCTGAAGCTAGAACTCAATCATAAGAGGAAATTTGGAAAGAACCCAAATACATGGAGACTAATCAGCATCCTTCTAAAGAATGAACGGGTCAACCAGGAAATTAAAGAAGAATTGAAAAAATTCATGGAAACAAATGATAATAAAAACACAACGGTTCAAAATCTGTGGGACACAGCAAAGGCAGTCCTGAGAGGAAAATATATAGCGGTACAAGCCTTTCTCAAGAAACAAGAAAGGTCTCAGGTACACAACCTAACCCTACACCTAAAAGAGCTGGAAAAAGAACAAGAAAGAAAGCCTAAACTCAGCAGGAGAAGAGAAATCATAAAGATCAGAGCAGAAATCAATGAAATAGAAACCAAAAAAACAATAGAACAAATCAACGAAACTAGGAGCTGGTTCTTTGAAAGAATTAATAAGATCGATAAACCCCTGGCCAGACTTATCAAAAAGAAAAGAGAAAGGACCCAAATAAATAAAATCATGAATGAAAGAGGAGAGATCACAACTAACACCAAAGAAATACAGACAATTATAAGAACATACTATGAGCAACTCTATGCCAACAAATTTGATAATCTGGAAGAAATGGATGCATTCCTAGAGACATATAAACTACCACAACTGAACCAGGAAGAAATAGAAAGCCTGAACAGACCCATAACCAGTAAGGAGATTGAAACAGTCATCAAAAATCTCCAAACAAACAAAAGCCCAGGGCCAGATGGCTTCCCGGGGGAATTCTACCAAACATTTAAAGAAGAACTAATTCCTATTCTCCTGAAACTGTTCCAAAAAATAGAAATGGAAGGAAAACTTCCAAACTCATTTTATGAGGCCAGCATCACCTTGATCCCAAAACCAGACAAGGATCCCATCAAAAAAGAGAACTACAGACCAATATCCTTGATGAACACAGATGCGAAAATTCTCACCAAAATACTAGCCAATAGGATTCAACAGTACATTAAAAGGATTATTCACCACGACCAAGTGGGATTTATTCCAGGGCTGCAAGGTTGGTTCAACATCCGCAAATCAATCAATGTGATACAACACATTAATAAAAGAAAGAACAAGAACCATATGATACTCTCCATAGATGCTGAAAAAGCATTTGACAAAGTACAGCATCCCTTCCTGATCAAAACTCTTCAAAGTGTAGGGACAGAGGGCACATACCTCAATATTATCAAAGCCATCTATGAAAAACCCACCGCAAATATCATTCTCAATGGAGAAAAACTAAAAGCTTTTCCGCTAAGGTCAGGAACACGGCAGGGATGTCCATTATCACCACTGCTATTCAACATAGTACTAGAAGTCCTAGCCTCAGCAATCAGACAACAAAAGGAAATTAAAGGCATCCAAATCGGCAAAGAAGTCAAACTATCACTCTTCGCAGATGATATGATACTATATGTGGAAAACCCAAAAGACTCCACTCCAAAACTGCTAGAACTTGTACAGGAATTCAGTACAGTGTCAGGATATAAAATCAATGCACAGAAATCAGTTGCATTTCTCTACACCAACAAGACAGAAGAAAGAGAAATTAAGGAGTCAATCCCATTTACAATTGCACCCAAAACTATAAGATACCTAGGAATAAACCTAACCAAAGGGACTAAGAATCTATACACAGAAAACTATAAAGTACTCATGAAAGAAATTGAGGAAGACACAAAGAAATGGAAAAATGTTCCATGCTCCTGGATTGGAAGAATAAATATTGTGAAAATGTCTATGCTACCTAAAGCAATCTACACATTTAATGCAACTCCTATCAAAGTACCATCCATTTTTTTCAAAGAAATGGAACAAATAATCCTAAAATTTATATGGAACCAGAAAAGACCTCGAATAGCCAAAGCAATATTGAAAAAGAAAGCCAAAGTTGGTGGCATCACAATTCCGGACTTCAAGCTCTATTACAAAGCTGTCATCATCAAGACAGCATGCTACTGGCACAAAAACAGACACATAGATCAATGGAACAGAATAGAGAGCCCAGAAATAGACCCTCAACTCTATGGTCAACTAATCTTCGACAAAGCAGGAAAGAAATGGAAAAAAGACAGCCTCTTCAATAAATGGTGTTGGGAAAATTGGACAGCCACATGCAGAAAAATGAAATTGGATCATTTCCTTACACCACACACGAAAATAGACTCAAAATGGATGAAGGATCTCAATGTGAGAAAGGAATCCATCAAAATCCTTGAGGAGAACAGAGGCAGCAACCTCTTCGACCTCAGCCGCAGCAACATCTTCCTAGGAACATCGCCAAAGGCAAGGGAAGCAAGGGCAAAAATGAACTATTGGGATTTTATCAAGATCAAAAGCTTTTGCACAGCAAAGGAAACAGTTAACAAAACCAAAAGACAACTGACAGAATGGGAGAAGATATTTGCAAATGACATATCAGATAAAGGGCTAGTGTCCAAAATCTATAAAGAACTTAGCAAACTCAACACCCAAAGAACAAATAATCCAATCAAGAAATGGGCAGAGGACATGAACAGACATTTCTGCAAAGAAGACATCCAGATGGCCAACAGACACATGAAAAAGTGCTCCACATCACTCGGCATCAGGGAAATACAAATCAAAACCACAATGAGATATCACCTCACACCAGTCAGAATGGCTAAAATTAACAAGTCAGGAAATGACAGATGCTGGTGAGGATGCGGAGAAAGGGGAACCCTCCTACACTGTTGGTGGGAATGCAAGCTGGTGCAACCACTCTGGAAAACAGCATGGAGGTTCCTCAAAATGTTGAAAATAGAACTACCCTATGACCCAGCAATTGCACTGCTGGGTATTTACCCTAAAGATACAAACGTAATGATCCAAAGGGGCATGTGCACCCGAATGTTTATAGCAGCAATGTCTACAATAGCCAAACTATGGAAAGAACCTAGATGTCCATCAACAGACGAATGGATAAAGAAGATGTGGTATATATACACAATGGAATACTATGCAGCCATCAAAAGAAATGAAATCTTGCCATTTGCGACGACGTGGATGGAACTAGAGGGTATCATGCTTAGCGAAATAAGTCAATCGGAGAAAGACAACTACCATATGATCTCCCTGATATGAGGGAGAGGAGATGCAACATGGGGGTTAAGGGGGTAGGAGAAGAGTAAATGAAACAAGATGGGATTGGGAGGGAGACAAACCGTAAGTAACTCTTAATCTCACAAAACAAACTGAGGGTTGATGGGGGGAGGGCAGTTGGGGGGGGTGGGATTATGGACATTGGGGAGGGTATGTGCTTTGGTGAGTGCTGTGAAGTGTGTAAACCTGGTAATTCACAGACCTGTACCCCTGGGGATAAAAATATATGTTTATAAAAAATAAAATTTTTAAAAAAAATTAAAACAAAAACAAAAACAAAACAAAACAAAAAAAAGAAATAAAGAGAGAAATTTTAAAAACTTTCAAAACAGATGCACCTGTGATTCTATACTAGCACGAATATCTTTCAAAAAAGAAAGTAAATTAAAGGCTTCTTGAGGGGCGCCTGGGTGGCTCAGTGGGTTAGGCCGCTGCCTTCGGCTCGGGTCATGATCTCAGGGTCCTGGGATCGAGTCCCGCATTGGGCTCTCTGCTCAGCGGGGAGCCTGCTTCCCTCTCTCTCTCTCTCTCTCTGCCTCCCTCTCTCTACTTTTGTTCTCTCTCTGTCAAAAAAAATAAAAAAAAAAAAAAAATCTTTAAAGGCTTTTTGAGGCTATGCAACGGTAGGAAGCATTCATTACGAACAGATCCATGCTATGAGCCCCCACAGGAATGTCCCTCAGCAGAAGCTAAACAGTCTCAGAAGAACGGGAGGGAGAACTCCGGTACTGCGAGCACCTGCTGGTGATGTACTCCACGTAGGCCAGTGCGTCTGCAAC
The DNA here is from genome assembly GCF_002288905.1 of Enhydra lutris kenyoni. Taxonomy (NCBI): domain Eukaryota; kingdom Metazoa; phylum Chordata; class Mammalia; order Carnivora; family Mustelidae; genus Enhydra; species Enhydra lutris. Next base: position 365,964 of record NW_019154201.1, read on the forward strand.
CCACCGCTTCTTCGTGCAGAGGATGATGCGGTTGAAGTTGGCGTAGACAACGGACGACCCCAAGCGCTTGAACTCAGCGATGAGCCTGCAGACGAAGGTTAGAACCACCGGTCACAGCCGCAGAGAAACCGCAAGACACCACGAGCAAACGCTGATTCCCGAACTAAATAGCTATCCTAAATATGCGTGAAATCCAGAAGCAAAAGTGAATGAAGATTTCTGCAGGGCAAAACCCACCACAAACAAAACCACATATAATCAAAGACAGGAGAAAACATACAACTTAGATCACACAAAAATGGCTGACTTTTATGTAGAAAGAACTCCTAGAGATCAGTGAGGAAAAAGTCAACAGAACTATAGAGAAATGGGAAAAGGACCTGAAAAGAAAGTTCAGAACCATTTATAAAGAGGATTGCAGGTGACAAATACATCCTAATAGCACTTTCCCACGTCAGTGGGCTGGGGACACGCGTCCCGTCACTGCCGGAGCATGGCCAGCTGTACAACTGTCCCCAGATCAGCATCTTCCTGGCTAGCTGTACTGTCTATGAACCTTGCATCAGTCCTGCTTGCTGAAGGTCATTCCGCAGATACATTCGCATGACCTTGGGTACAAAGCCGTTCTTCTTGGTGATCTCTAGCAGCCTGAGCCTGAGCGCCCATTAGGATGACACACGCACACGTGGGTCTCCAAGGTCCGCTGGTAACGAGAGGTGCAGCACAGCGCACACCAGGCATGACGACTTGTGCCAGAAGGAGACAGACAGACCGTGACACACAGCACAGCTTGGAAGGACGCCGCACAGAGGGCGACAGCACTAAGCTCCCCAGGACCTTTACCACCCCGGCCTATCAGGCCAGAAATGAGCTCCAGATTCCAGCCGTGCTGGCTGAGCGCCTCTCTGGTTCGAGGGACGAAGGGCTCGGCCTGGCCAGGAGCAGGCCTGGCAACACTCACTGCAGAAAGAGCTTCTTCATCATGCTGTGGAGCGTGCGGTGCAGAGCCGGGTCGTGGAGCAGCGAGGACGGGGCCCGCAGCCAGCGGTAGAAGTGCATCACCTGGTTGTCCGCGTAGACGTTGCGGTACTGCGTGATCTCCTTCACCCAGCCCACCACCATGCTCTTCAGGATCCTGGAAGAAGGCGCAAATGTCCCCACGGTCGCCAGCACCAGCTTGCCCCGTTCTGTCACCTTTGCCTCCTCCCTCCTCACTGTCCAAACTCAGCGCCGGGCCCTCCTCTGCACCCTCAGGCCTCCCTCTGCACTCAGCACCTACGGCAAGCTTCCGGGCACAGGAGGGAGGCCAGAGCACAGTGCCCCGAGGGCAGCAAAGCCCAGCAAACGGAGGAGAGAGCCGGGATCCATGTGGGGTTCTGGCTCGGCTGCCCCAGTGACAGTGTGTTAGCTCTTAGGTTTCCGAAACAAGGGCAGAGGATACAAGAGCTTCTCATGTTTCTTCTGGATTCCAGACTCAGCTCTTCTGCCCAGGGAGAGGACGGGACAAAAGCGGTCAAGGCGAGGCTCTCAGGGCCGCAGGCTCCCGGGTACCTGAAGGTGCTGGAACAGAGTGCGGTCTCGTCGTAGCTGGCCAGGGCGCTGGCGGCCTGACTGCCGGTGATCATGTCCTCCAGGGAGGCCTGCTGCAGCACGGCGAAGCTGATGCCCGTGCTGTCGGCCCCTTCCATGTCATTGATGTGGTGGGACTGCAGGATGGTGTTGACAGCCAGGTTCTGCAGGTCCAGCTCCACGCACACTGCATGCAGAGACACCGCTCCCTGTGTGTCCTCGCTCTGCAGTCTGCACCCGGCCGCAGCAAGCGCGGGCTCAGACAACGCGCCGCTCCACGCGGCAGCCAGGGCCGGCGGCAAGACGGCCGCTGAGCAGACGGCAGAGCCCACCCTCACTCGTCCCACAGCCACAGAGGCTCCCGCAGGCTCTGTTCCCACACCGGCACAGCCAAGCGTGAAGCACCCACCGCCTGGTGTTCCCACCACCACGGAATGGCAAGAAATGGCAGAAGCACCAGCAGGCGGGGACCCCGTGGGCCTCAAGCACCCACCCGTGGAGTAGCAGCCCGGGCAGTTGATCTCCACGCTGGCCTGGTCATCGAACTCCATGACAAGGCGATTGTCATCGGCCTCCTTGCCACCCAGGTCAGGGCGTGACGTAGGGGACAGCCAGAGCAGGTGGCTGTGGCGCTGGAGGTGGCGGGCAAAGAAGAGGTCGGAGCCGAAGGTGGAGATGTCCTCGGGCAGATTACCAATGGGAATGTGGAAGTACCTGCATGGGGGGCATGGGGTCAGCCCCAGGAAGTGGACAAGCAAACGGAGAAGAGGCCAGAGCACGGGAGCACAGAGAAAGCGCCTGCGCTCCGCTCACCTGCTCATCTCGAAGGCCTGCGACAGACAGGTGTCCAGGTTGAGGTAGTGGCGGATCATGCGCCGGGCCCCAAGGCGCTGCCAGTCGAGGACGCTGTAGCTGATCCTATCAGCCACGTGGACAGGCACCAGCGGGAACTCCTCCAGGACGGGAACCTCGCCAGCCAGCCTCTTCAGCTCCCAGTTGGACTGAATGGCGATGAGTGTGGGCCCACGGCGCTCCTCCTGGACATTGGGGAAGAAAGTGGCTGGGGGGGGGTCCCAAGCTGGGGGAGAGGTGCGCACACACAGGCCCGACCGCACTCACCTTGTAGGCCAGCAGGAAGCGCTGGATGGCCCTGCAGATGGTCTTCATGTCAGTTTCAGCCCGAACTTCGAAAGTGTGTTTGTGGGGAGGCAGGAGCTCGGGACCCACTTTCTCCACCATGAGGCTGTGCTCAGCTGAGTACAGAGCGCCGAGGCTGGGCATCTGGTTGCTTCGCACCTAGACCGACAGAGGTCGCGTGAGGCCTCTCTGCAGGTGCGGGTGGCAGGGCCCCCTCCGCCACAGGCACGGGCAGCAAAGGCTTGACCTCCCCTTGCCAGGAACCTACAGTGTCCAACACGAACACAGACGCTCTGCGCTGGGAGGGCACGAACAAGCCGAAGAGGGCTTTGTGGCCCTGCACGTGGTGGTACAGGTAGAGGTGGCGGATGCTGCCTGCAGGGAGGACACGGCCGTCAGCCCGAGGCGTGCTGGAGGCCGGGCCAGGCCGGGGCAGCCGGCATGCGTCATACCTGGCTCCAGGTAGCTGAACTGGGCCAGAGAGCGCATCTCCAGGTGCTCAAGAGCAAAGGTTTCAGCCTCCCAGCCCGACAGGTGCCTCACCAGCTGCTTATTGACCACACACACACAGCCCAGCTGCACCAGGGCCCGGAACAGTAATGGGACCTAGACGGGGCGGGGGAACAGGCAGCGTGAGGGCCGCCGTGTGTCTTCAGCAGACGCACTGCTGAAGTTCACGGTCTCAGAGGGGGGCCCACGGTTGTGCTTGCTAGCCTGTGCATCCCACACACAGTCTGCCCTCCTCCACCCCACCCAGCTGGATCCTTGCTCAGCTGAGCTGGGAGGATAGTCACCTGAGTCTCATACACGCCCTCAATGTCTGGGGCCGACAGCTCAGTGTTGATCTCGTTGATATGCTCCTGGTACATGTCCTCAGGCACCGAGTACTCATAGAGGTTGTAGACCACATTGGAGCGCGGGAGAGCACGGCTGACCTGGTGACGACAGGACAATGAGCTCATCATGCAGCTAAGTGGTGATGTCCGTTCCAGCACGACACGCATCACTGGAATAGTGCCACAGTCACTGAGTGAACCCGCTAGAGCCCATTTCTCCTTGCGAGGAAGACTGAAAGCTCGGCGGTGACTTCGAGCGGCAGCCCGGGGCTCCTGGGCAGCAGAGGAGCTCTCCGACGGCAAGGGCGGCAGGTGAGCCTGGTTTACCATCCTGCTGTCTTCTGGGTTTAACCTGAGAGGAACCACCTCCTCCTGGCCAGACCGCTGGTCTGGGGAAGCCACAGAGTGTGGGGGAACCCTGCAGAGGGGGGCAGGAGACGGCATTGAACAGGAAACGATCCCCAAAAAGATGTCCTCCTTTGAAGCTACCATGCCCACCGCATCCAAGGAAGCAACAGGAATTCCGGATCACCTGCCGTCTGCTGCCCTCTCTGGGTCCACACCCTGCTGACTCCTCTCCTCAGAGCCGAGCCTCACCTCCTCCAGGAAGCCTCTGCAATCTAGTTCCCAGTCAAACACACACACGTCATCTCCTCAACTACACATCAGCTTGTGGGCGCCCAACCGAGAGATGAGCATGGACAGCCTCCGTAAAGGAGCTCTGGGTGGAACGAAGTCATGCGGCTGCCGTTTACGGGAAGTGTCCCAACAGGCTGACGCAGGGGCAGAACGGCCACCAATGGTCACCGAGGGCTGAGGGAGGGGAGACGCGGCTACAGGTCTGGGAGTCTTCCAAGGGTCATAAAAACGTTTAAGGCAGGCTGTAGCAGAGGCTGCGTGACCGATACACACGAAAGCCACTGAAATGTACATTTTACATGAGTGAATCATGTGGCACGTGAGGTCTATCTCAGCAAAGCTGTTTCCATCTGAAGAGCCCTGGACCGGTGTCCACCTAGTCCCTCCCCCGCGCCATGGATGTGAGACACAAGAGGAGGGCGCACCAGGACAGCACGGCAGCTGCGCTCACGGAGCAGTCCACAGACACCATTCTGATTCTTACAGCACCCCAAGAGGGCTCTCGGGAGACAGAGGCCCCAGCACGCCTCGCTGATGGTCACCTAGCTCATCTGGCTTTCTATCTGCGGAGCCCCTTCTTTATGGGGCCCCTCCGTCGGGGTGGAGACCACGTGAGAGGCCAAGCGGGCAGCAGACCACCAACACCTGCGGCCCCGTACCTTGCGATAGGAAGGCCCCTCCTCGGCTTTAGCCACCCTCTGGTTGACATAGAACACGCGGGGGATGTTCAGCCTGATGCAGTGCAAGTCGCCACCGATGACCGCCCACAGCCGGAACAGGCCCGCCTGACTGGTTTCACCGATCTGAAAGGCAGGGAGCATAGAGCAGCGTGCATCGCCTTGTCGCGGGAAGCCCTCGCCAGCAAAGGCTCATCCTTCCCCTCCATGCCGGACCATCGGAGGGGCCCCAGGACCTTCCCACTGGCTGCGTTGCTGCCCTTGGAGGCATCCCACTCCCACCGATCGTGGTCCACACCTGCACGATCTGCCACGGAAGGTCCAAGATGCTGCGGGCGGTCCGGCGCAAGAAGCTCCCCAAGCCAGTGGCGGGCCTGTCCCGGATGGCCCCGGGCACAGGTTCGCCCTCCGCCACCTCCAGACGCCGCCTCTTCCTGCGAGCCAGGCGCTGCCGGGCCTGCAGCTGCCACTTCTTCTTGTGGAAGCGGAGCCAGACCAGCCACTCTTCCTAGGACAGACGGTGCGACAGGTCAGGAAGAGGACGGAAGAAACGCAACCGAGGAGCACGCGGTAAAACAGAAACCGCCCTCCTCAGCGACTATGTCACGTGGCTTCCAAGCCCGCGTATCTCTTCTAGGGACTAGACATCTCCTCCTGGCCCCCTCAGAGATCAAGACCCATCCTGGGGTCCCCAAGCTGCTTAGCAGACTCCACGGGACACAGCGAGCCACAGCGCAGGCCCATCTGCTGTCCTTGCCTCCTCCTCCCCTGGCCACTTCGGGCTCCGAAGCTTCCTACCTGGGTGGTTCCGAGGGCCGGGGGCTGCCCCAAGATTTCCTGCCAGGGCACCGTCAGCTCCAGGTCCTGTGACTCCTCCTGGCTCTCCCAGAGGACACGCTTCCTCTTAGTGGCAACAGGAACTGCCAGGTGTGGTGGCTTCACCAGACCAAAATCCTCCATGTCGGGAGCACCAAGGCTCTGCGTGCATTCTGGAGCCTGTGCCGTGCCCACCTGCAAAGACCCAAAGGAGACTTAAAATGCCACGATCTCTCAGATAATTCCACCTTGAGAATTATACCATATGTCAACTGAACAGTGTCAACTGAACGGGATAAAACACTGTACACCACAGTGTGCACTGACCAATCTACTTTCAATTTCAAAGAGTGAAGATAGAACAAAACATCACTCAAGCATGACTACAAAGCAAACACATCTTTCCACGTTTGCTCCAAGGCTCTCCCCTTTTTGTAAGAAATAAAATATTGTGAAGCACAGGTCCCTTCTGTCTCCCTCTGGCCCCCAGTTCCCAGCACAGCACCTGTCATTCCCCGTACACGGTGTGCTTCTGCAGCATGCCCTCAAACGCGCACCCTCCCGTAAGATGCGGTGCGGGAGTCCCACGGCACACATCCCACGGCAACCTGCTCTTTCCATGCATTAAAATCTCAAAAATAAAGTACATAAAAATAAAGTAAAATAAAGCCAGAAGATTCATCTATCTTGACAAAGATTTGTCTATTTCCTAAGTCTTTTCAAAGACTAAGGTTTGGGATTTACTGTTTATTTCCCTCATTCCTGCTCTTGCATTCACAACTTCTGTCTTTCTCCCTCCGCAGCTCAGTATGCTGCTATGACTCTTCAGTCGAAAGCTTATTCGATCTCCTACTTGTTTTTCTTTGCTAACATCTTTGCAAACAGACACCGTGCATGTAAGTGTTCTTTCGCTACATACCACAAATTTTGATAGGATCAGTACTTTCTTTTCTTTTTTTTTTTTTAAGATTTTATTTATTTGAAAGACAAAGATCACAAGTAGGCAGAGCATCAGGCAGAGAGATAGAAAGGGAAGCAGGCTCCCTGCTTGAGCAGAGAGCCTGATGTGGGGCTCGATCCCAGGACCCTGGGATCATGACCTGAGCCAAAGGCAGAGGCTTTACCCCACTGAGCCACCCAGGTGCCCCAAGGATCAGTACTCATTAAATATTTCTAATTCCCGGGACGCCTGGGTGGCTCAGTTGGTTAAGCCGCTGCCTTCAGCTCGGGTCATGATCCCAGGGTCCTGGGATCGAGTCCCGCATCGGGCTCCTTGCTCAGTGGGGAGCCTGCTTCCTCCTCTCTGCCTCTGCCTGCCGCTCTGTCTGCTTGTGTTCTCTCTCTCTCTGACAAATAAATAAATAAATAAAATCTTAAAAAAAAAAAATTTCTAATTCCCGGGTCACCTGGGTGGCTCAGCCTTTAAGCATTTGCCTTTGGCTTGGGTCATGATCTTAGGGTCCTGGGATCGAGTCCTGCAACGGGCTCCCACCATCCCCTGCTTGTGCTCCCTCTCTCGCGGTCTCTCTGACAAATAAATAGATAAAATCTTTAAAAATATTTTCAGCACTGGAGAATTTTCTTTTGGCTCTTCTGATTTTAGCTAAGCCCTTCATTACACCCTTCAGTATTTTTACGGTTTCTACAGGTTTTTATTTTCTGGTTTAGAAAACCAAAGTCTCTGGCACAGTGATTCACAGAGTCCCTGAGTCCAATTACCACTGTCACATAGAAGACAGTCCATCTCCCTAACGGACAGCTCAGTGCATCCGATCCCAGAAGACCCCCAGCGGAAAATAGAGAGTCGAATGCCAGGCGCACCTTTTTACAAAGAAAAGAAACATCCGAGACCCGTGAATGGCAGCAGCAGGGCCCCCACCATCCCAGGCGCACTACCTGTCTCCTGCCTTCGAGGATAAAGAGCTCACTGATCTTCTTCTGCTTGCAGACATCGTTCTTCTCCAGAAGTTTCTTGTGCAGCCAGTCGGGGTGCTTGACACGTGGTACTGGGTTCTTCACCTACACAGAGGGGCACAGATCACCCGTCCGACTGGCTAGCACAGGCCAGGCCCAGGGTTCCGGGGCCATGGAGCCCCGTGGGGCCCTGTCTGCGCTGGCAGGCCTCACCTGCTGCAGAGCCGCCGGGATTGTGATGATCTTCTGGATGGCGCTCCCCAGACGCTCGATGTAGTAGTCCCAGTCCAGGATCTGGGCGGCGGGAAGGGGACAGCGACAGGGTGTGAGAGAGAAGAGCAGCAGTAGCGCTATATTCACTCTACACCGAACGCTGCACTGAATGCTTCCTGCGACCGCTTTACCCACCTTGAAATTCTGGGACAAAATGTACCCATTTCACAGAGAGGGAAACCCATTCCACAGAGCACTTAAATGACTCCCAGGATCCCAGACTTAGCAGGGCTAAGCCAGCCCAAGAACGCTGAACCTGGGTCCAGGCCCTCTCCGGCACTGAGCTTTCCTAAAGTGTAACAAGCTCCTCGCCCCTTACTTATCAGGGGAGGACAAGACCAAAGACTGCAGACAAAATGCTGACCCGAGTCAGGGACGCTCTGCTGTCAACGCTTCCTTCTAAACATCTCAGAGGAACAAAGTCAGTACTCACCGTCCGAATGTCGAAGTCTTGGAGGGAAGAGCTCTTAAGCCACTTTCGGAGGAAGTGCTTCCTCACTGTGGGCTCTGCCTGGAAAATGGCAAGCGGGATGGCCCTGGGTGAAGAGAGGCACAGAAGTTACCAACACAAGAATCAAATCAACTCCCATCACAGTGCTCGCCAATGTACAATTCCACATGGAAATAGGGGCCTAGAACCTCGTCTGTAACCGTGCTTTTACTTCAGGATGTTCCTTTGTATAAAGTACAGCTAATATGTAACGTTCATCAGATTAGCTACATGATGCATCGCTGTATTAAAATATCGTGGGCAAACGCACGCTCCCCCCCACCAGGCACCATTTGGTCTGTGTTGTTTGGCCATGGTTTACAGAGCTACGTAAATCACATTCACGTGTGTACACGCACTGAGACATTTCGAAGATGTCACTAATTGAGTAAGATACAGGAAGACTGCTGCTCTCCTGAAAGAACGAGCCAGCTTCAAATCACTCCCAAGCAGCAGGGCAACCATCAACATCCTTTCACTGGAGGAAATATTTGTGAACATGAATATCATGAACGTGAAGACACTTAGAAAGAACACTACCAACACCAGTGCACACACCACCTAGTCCTCTCCAACTTCACGCCCTGCCATTTTCTGTGAGAGAAACTAGAAGGATAAAGTCCAGTGCAGCTCTCCCAACCGTCCTCATGTAGAGATGCACGAGATCCCTATTTGGGTGTTTACTGATCCCATGCAGGCTTCTCTACTACTCCTGCCTGTACGTATCCGGAACGAGAAGAGCAGCGCCCGTGTTTGTCAGTGTGGTACAGACAGGAGCGTCCCGCCGTGCAGGAGCAGGACCCCGCAACACAGCACACAGCTGCCATCCAATCACTCGAACGCCTACGCCACCTTTCACTGCACAAAAACACATGTGCCCGTCTTCTGACTGAAGGACACTAGGGCCTTCCCAACATCCGCTCTTAAACCCAAGGTGAACACGGGGGCAGTGAGGCAGGGCACATCCCCAAACGTGCTCCCCTGTGAGGGGAATCAGCACCGCTCTGCTCTGGCTCTGCTCTGAAGTGACGGTCACCCATGTGGCTGTCTTACAGGCATGACAACTGCTATCATCGCTCTTTCTTTCCAACCAGTAGACGCTTCTAAAACCCGCACTTCCTGATTACGGTGAGTTTAAACGTCTTTCCGTGCACTGGCCGTCACGCTCCTCACCTGCGAGCAGCCCATTCTTACGTGTTGCCTGCTTTTCCTGTCCTCTTTCTCTTACTGATATAGAAGAATTCTTTACTTTACTCTGTACGTAATTTGTTTCATTTTTTTAAAAGATTTTTTCATTTATTTATTTGACAGAGAGAAAGAGAGCACAAGCAGGCGAACAGCAGAGGCAGAGGGAGAAGGAGACTCCCCACCGACCAGGGAGCCCAATGTGGGGCTCCATCCTAGGACCCTGGTGTCATGACCTGAGCCGAAGGCAGACGCTTCACTGACTGAGCCCCCACGTGCCCCATCCTGCCCTTTCCAAGGAAGCTCAGCTTGCTACAAAGGGACAGACATTCCACAACAGACTGGAGCTTCCGAGCAGAGCATCTGAGGCCTTAAGCTCAGGAACCCTCACCTCTCTGTGACGGGAGAGCCCTCGGGCTTCCGGGAGATGATGTAGCGGCAGCTCAGGCCCGCGTCCCTCACCATCTGGTCTCCCAGGAACTCAGCCAGGCGTTTGGCTGTGCTGATGGACGTGGACTTCTGCTCCCCATAATCTTCCAGCTTCCGAGACATGGAGCGGTTCTCCGAGATCAGCTCGAACAGCTCAGAGTCGGGCATGTTAGCCGCCTGAAGAGAGGCAATGGGCACAACGTGGCGCAGAAGGCAAGCAGCACTCCCCCAGGCTCACCGGCAACAGCCCTCCCAGTCGCTTGACCTTCTCCAGCCGTGTGAGAGGGCTGTGTCACACCAGCGAACAGGAACACTTACAAATCCAAACGCAAAACCCTAACTGCCATGTCATTAAACTATGTAGAGGACATTAAGAAATGTTTTACTGAGCCATTAGTACCAAAGCTGGAGAAAAAGGGAAAAGACGGAACTGGCGATTTTTCTCCTGAAAGGAAGAGAAAATCAGGGAAAGGAGGAGCAAGGAGACAATGCAAGCTGGAGAGCCGTGGACTGAGTGCGGAGCCGAGGCATTCCTCAGCAATGAGAAGTCAGGGAGCAAACAGCCCTATGGGCTCCCACGCACATGTACCCCTGACCTCGCGCCCCCGACATCCTGTAAGATTTGCTTGGCTCCTGTTTTGTGTGTTTTTCTCTCTTGGTGCTTACTCTCATGTGTGGGTCAACACTACAGAACAAGACAACACGCCAAGCTACCGCAGCCCACAGAGCCAAGGAAGGCAGAATAATGTTCCAGAATATTCCAGTATTCCTTAGACTCAGAAAGCCTCCTCTTAACAAATACCACAAGAGAGGAGGGAAGAGCACCCATACAAAAGTGTTCAAGGAGACATTACAGCTGCGGAAACCACACACCTAACTGATACCCGACAGCAGCAGACCGTCGTGTGAGCTAAGCAGTGCAAACACGAGATACAGACCGAGCGACAACAGCCAGAGAATGATGCTGTCTGTGAGAAGGCACTGTTGAAGGGAAGCTGGTGCTGCTATTTAAACCGCGGAAACCCCACGCTCACTTACAGGGACTACAAGGATTGCGAGAAGCAAGGTTGACGTGACCACTAGTGCACTGTCCTACAGCTGCTTTTACTGCGCTGTTTGTTTTCTTCAAAGCATTCCATCAGTGGACATGGGGGCTCCCACTGACAGGGATTCCGGGAGGCACCGGAGCCTGGGGAGTCCCAGTGTCTTGTCAGAGTCAGCCCGGACCCACCCTGCTCTCCAGGAGCCCAGGGACAGGAGGGCCCTCTGCAGCCCAGGGGAAGAGGAGGGTGGCCTTACCTTACTGTACAGCACATCTAGCCAGTAATCGGCCACCTTGGCGACAGAGCTGTACACTTCCTCTAGTGTGCTGCCCTTGAGGAAGGCCTCGAACACCGAGGACTGGAAGATCTTAATTAGCTGCAGCTCCCCTCGGCGTTTGATCTCGAAGCCCTTTAGCTCAGCCAGGGAGCCGTCCTCATTGAAGACCGCATACCTGGAATCACGGGCAAGCACGGCAGTGAACGAGAGCCCGGGAGGCTGGTTGCGTGCCACTGGCCCTCCGTCCGACCCTCCCCTCTGGCCTCCACCGGGCGGCAAACATCTCTCCACCCCGAGGTTCCTGCTTCTGACCGAATGACCAAAGGGCCTGCAGCCTATGGAACCAGAATCTAACAGGTGGGGAGCAGAGGGGGCAGTATTATGTTTCCAAACTGAATCAAGAAGGTCAAAAAACTACTATTCCCATCTGGCCTCCTGGTCCACTTCCCGAATGGGTTAAGTCTCGTCTGTTCATTTTCTTCCCAAACACGAAGGCTACTGGATTCCTACCTCTTCTTCAGTTTCTTGCCTTCTTCCTTGGAGGCTGGAAGGATCATGGCAAGGTAGGGTCCATCAACCTCGAAAAAGATGCTGTTCTCTGAGCGGGTGACATAACTGAGCGAGGACGGCTCGGTCAGCTCCTGGTACTGGTCGTTGGTGAAGCCTTCCTGCGAAACGAGGGCAAGAGACGGCTGCCTCACTCCCCACCATTCTGGAAACAACAGCTGCCCTCTGCGGACTGACCGCACCAGCGAACGGGGCTCTTCTGTATAACAGACACCGCTCGGCCAGAGAAAGAGGTTAAGTTCTGACACCCGTCGGACGGGGATGAACCAGAACGCATTCTGCTAAGTCTAGAAGCTTATACAGCTTGTTTCCATTCACAGAATATTCTGGAAAAGGCAGAATTATCACTGCACAGAGAACAGACTGGGTGGCCAGAGTCTGGGGCTGATGATAAAGAAGCAGCTCTCGGGAACCGTTCTGTGCTGCTCTGTGGCAGTGGAAACACGACTCTGTGGGTCAAAACCCACAGAACTGCACTCCACGAAGAGTGAATTTTCAGCCAGGATCCTGGGCAATCCCGAGAGGGACCGCAGCCTGGAAGACACAAGCCCAGCTGCATTCTGTGCAGAATCCCGCTGACAGGCCGACTTGTCACCCTGGCAAACCCTGTCCTGACGGGGTAGTACAGACCAAAGACAGAAACACTACACACACACGCTGTGCTGTAGCCGTAAGTTCACTGCACGTGACGGCACAATCCCGAAGGCACTGTGCACACACACACTAGGGCCCAACGAATAAACAAACCAAGAGTGAGGGACAGGCTTCTCACCACAGGAGGAAGACGTTACCAACGAGGAAAGGGGACTAGCCTGGGGCCGGACAGGTCAGCGTGGACTCACATTCTCTGTTTTAAAGCGCACACGTAGAGAAATCAATCCAGATGCGTGTGTGGGCAAGGAGGGTGTCAGGCATACACCTTCCTCCTGGCTCAGCCACCAAGAGAGCTAGAAGCGCTAACACCCCGCAGCAAGGAGCATCTGTACCTGACCGTGGTTTCTAACACTCTCTCCAGTAAAAAGAACCTGGCTCCTTAGAGAAACGGTTAATTCCAGGGCTGGGACTGGGGAAACTCAAGATGAGGCTGGAGCACCTTACAGGACCAGGAATTCGAAAGTGTTTGCTACCAAAAAAAAAAAAAAAAAAAAAAAAAGCCCCAAACCACAGAAGAGAGGCATGCGTCAAGAATACGTGGACAGGGGTGCCTGAGTGGCTCAGTGGGTTAAGCCTCTTAACCCACCTCTGCCTTCGGCTCAGATCATGATCTCAGGGTCCTGGGATTGAGCCCCGTGTCGGACTCTCTGCTCGGCAGGGAGCCTGCTTCCCTTCCTCTCTCTGCCTGCCTCTCTGCCTACTTGTGATCTCTGTCTGTCAAATAAATAAATAAAATCTTAAAAAAAAAAAAAAAGAAAAGAATGAATGCGTGGGCAAACGTGAAGGAGCCCCAGAAGCCAGAGGAAGAAGTGCAGTCCAGAACCCAGCAGGACACAACCAAGTGCGTCACTAAGCAGGGTAAGTGGGCAAGGGTGATGATGCTTCCCTACAGAAGGATTCCAAGTAATCCACGCACCAGGAATGTGGGAGGGGAGAGCCACACAGAACCAGCAACAGACACTCAAACCAGTGAAGATCAGGGAGAGTCAGGACAGCTGTGTCATCTCAGCTATCTCCCCAGCGTGCACGCGCGGCTCTGGTAGTTTCAGCACGCAGCCAGACCGCGTGACACTCCTCGCCGGGGGTGTGGGCTGCATGACCCCACGATGTGCTCCCGCAGCAGCAGGAAGGTGAGGGGGGCAGTGGGTGGAACAGGGGAGGGGAGGCCAGCAGGGCAGATCCTGACACTGGGCAGCAACAGGAGAAAACACAGGCCACACCACCTCTGGGAGGCCTCATTCTAACGACAGAAACAACACACAAATCTGAAGGAGAGGCAGGCCAGGACTCCTTGAAGACAGGGAGCTGCCAGCCTGGAGGGGACTGAGCAGACAGGACCGGCATGTCAGCACGGGGCCTGGGCCCAGAAGATGCAGGGAATGCAAAGACTCCGGCTCGGTCACGGTGTAGTGTGAGCGTGAATGCCTTCGTTGCGAGCACTGCGCCACAGCTTACAGACGCTAACGTTAGAGGAAGCAGGCTGAAGGACACATACAAACCTCTGTAAGTCTAACACTACTTCAAAATAAAAAGTTACAAGCATTAGAGGAAGACTCACTCCAGCGTGAGCACGGCACTCTCTGTACAGACCCTCGGGCTCTAGGGAAGCCTGAATGGCACAAGCAGGCTGGTCTCGTGTTCAGAAGGGAACACACAAGCATGAGAACCAACACAGTCCCCCTCCCAATCCCCATCAGAGTTGGGGGTGGTGCCAGGAATCCAGGCCCAGGGAGGCAGGCCCTCCCTGGAGACCCAGGCTCACCTTGACCATGATGTTCAACATGGCCCCAGGGTAGGAAATGGTCAGCTTGGGCTTTTTTACACTGGTCGTCTTGATGACGAAGTTTTCAGGGAAGCTGTTGGGCAGGACACACCATATTCCATCTGTGTCCAGCTCCAAGGGCCTCCTTCGGAGAAACAGAGAAACAAGGCCACATGGAGACCGGACCATGGACTTCACGTAGGGAGAACCCGGTGTGAAGGTCCTTGCTGGCCGTGGACCCAGGAAACACAGTGCCCACAGAAACACAGGAAACACGCCGCCCGCCCGCCTTCCCCTCCAGGCTGTCCGCTCCCGGCGGCCGACCGGAGTGCAGCACTCACCCAATCTGCTCGATCAGCTCCCGCGCCTGAGTGATGATGTTGGCTCCTGTGAAGCAGACGATGCCTGCCATCTCCATGGAGTACCAGCGAGCCCTGAGAAAGACAGTCACAGCCTGGGGGACCGATGGGGGTCCCTCAAAGGGTCACTGGAGGAGGTCAGGAGAAGGAAACCAAGAAGGGGACATTGAAGCGGGGCAGGAGAACCACGGAGGAACTGAGCTTAGGACTGGGGACAGTCCTCTGCCCTCCTTCTGGGCACAGGGCTGGGAGATGTAGCAGACCGCCACGGCAGCAGCTCCCTCATCACCGGCCCAGGTGGCCGCACATGAGCCCTCTTCCACAGTCCCCAGTGCCATCTTGTGCCCTTGCCATCTCCCAGACCCGACACTCATCTTCTCAGGGAAAACACAAGCCCTCGGACGGCCTCGGCTTCCTGCCAGGCATCTGCCTTATTGCCTCTAAACCAGGGCTCAGTGGAAGGCATCAGGCGACCCAAGGCCCGACACTCCTGCCCCTAGGACTCCACTCTAGCCTGGCTTCCCACTCCTCCTTCTCTGCCATCAAAAAAAAAACACAAAATAGGGGCGCCTGGGTGGCTCGGTCAGTTAAATGTCCGATGCTTGGTTTTGGCTCAGGTCATGATCTCAGGATCATGGGATCAAGGCCCACATTGGGTTCCACGCTCAGCGGGAAGTTGGCTTGGGAATCTCTCTCCCTCCCTCTGCCCCTTCCCCTCCCTCCCACTGCACACACACGTGAGCGCGTGCACTCACTCTCTGGAATAAATAAATAAATCTTTTGGGGAGACGCCTGGGTGGCTCAGTGGGTTAAGCCGCTGCCTTCAGCTCAGGTCATGATCTCAGGATCCTGGGATCGAGTCCCACATCGGGCTCTCTGCTCAGCAGGGAGCCTGCGTCCCCCTCTCCCTCTCTGCCTGCCTCTGTCTACTGTGATCTCTCTCTGTCAAATAAATAAATAAAATCTTAAAAAATAAATAAATAAATAAATAAATCTTTTTAAAAAAAGTAACAATAAATAAAATGACTTTCACTCGAACTTAATCCCCAGTGCCCCATGTTTCTCCTTCTCCCAAGTTGCCATGCTGACCCTCCCCACAGGGACCCCTCCCCACAGTGCCCAGGCCTACATGACCCACTCCCCCCAAGACTCTCACCCCCCATCCAGATCCCACCTCGTCCCATGTGCATCACAAACAGTCGACCTTGGCTTTAAGGAGCCCCCAACAACTCTTGGCCTTCCTGACTGCTCAGATAGCTTCACGCCCCGTATCTGCCACGCGGTGTGGCCCGGTGGCTGCCCGGACCCTCTCACGGCCTCTGTCCCAGAAACACACTGGAAACTGCCAAGTCACCGTGCGCAGCCCAGGACAGGGAGACAACGTGTCCGCGGCCACACCCTCCCCTCCCACCCCACCCACTCCCGGCCACGCCGCGGGGGCACACCCTCTGCGCATGACGTAGCCGTAGAAGGAGTTGAGGATGCACTTGTGCGCCAGCTGCAGGGAGTCGTACAGGACCTCCATGTTCCTGCAGCGCTTCACCTCCGCCGCGTCGCCCAGCTCCATGGCTGCGGAGAGCTTCTTCTTCCACACCTGGAGGCCACACAGACACCGGTCACCTCCTTGGCTCTTCCAGCTCACGCTCCATACAGTCAGTGGCCCAACGGTTTAAGAGTTTGAAAATTTCAAATCTATAGAAAACTTCAAAATCCAATACAACAGAAGACCATAGCCGCAAGCAGAGAAACCACTGCTGACCCTTGGCCCTTTTCCTTTTTTTTTTTTTTAAAGATTTTTTATTTATTTATTTAACACACAGAGAGAGTGTGTAGGCAGAGAGGCAGGCAGAGAGAGAGGGGGAAGCAGGCTCCCTGAGCAGAGAGCCTGACACGGGGCTCAATCCCAGGACCCTGAGATCATGACCTGAGCTGAAGGCGGAGGCTTAACCCACTGAGCCACCCAGGCACCCCTTGGCCACGTTTCCTTATTCCATTCTCTGTATGGGCACAGCCAGCAGAAAGGCACAGACATCAGGACCCGACCCCCCTGGAGACTCTAGCACACAATTCCTAGGAATAAAGACATTTTACACACCATAGCGCTATTATGGCCCCCGAGAAACCTAACAAGGGTGTGGGACCCACACGTCCCTCCCAGGTCTGCACAACCTGCAACCCAGCAGCTAGGCCAGAACCACACCCTGGGCTCCCATGTGTCCTGATGAGCTGGTAACCCAGCACTGCCTGGTACAAGGCAGATGTCCTGAAAAGAGTTCTGGACACAAAGGAGCTTTTATTTCTTGTGAGACCAACAATGAGAAGACACTACAGCAACCCACTTGGACAACTCGGACTTGGGGCAACGTCAGCCTCCTGGGACAAAAGCCGGAACACAGCAGTGAGCGAGAAAAACAAATGAACCCCAAGTCCGAGACCAGCAACAGGGGAAAGGGCTTCACACCACCCAAGAGGCCCAGGGGCTCCCATTATCATCCTGTTATGCAGCGCGACCCTGACTTAATGCCATGGACAAGCTGAGTTACAGGTCTTCTCCAACAGAAGGCAGAAGCCGCTGACAGGCAGAGAGCAAAGTGCACACCAATGAAGACAAGATCTCAGGGTTACAACCGACTCACAAACCTATTGACGGACCAACACCTGCTTATCAGATCCCCAGCACGTGTTAGAAGATAAACTCGATAAAGCGAACCAAGGACCTTACACTATTCTAAATAGTTGTAACAGAAATGTTGTCTTTGCCGTGGTGGTCATTACACAGCCACAGGATTTTGTCAAAATCCACAGAACTGCCACATGGAGGGTGACCAGCACGGATACTGTGGGCACCTGCACTCGCTCCTGCCCAAGCTGCACGTCTGTCCCTGCTCGCTAACGTGGATGCTGTCACAGTGGCCAAACAGCTGACGCTTCCCTTTCTGCTTGAGAACGTCTCACCTTCACTCCGCTGGCTGATGCATCTCGGTGCCTAGATCAAACAGACAATAAACACCTGGAACGAGTGAAAAGCTCTCCAGATTTGGAATGAGACGAGAAGCCATGGATTGCGAATGCTGGGCCTGGGGGTGCCAGACCCCAGTCCCACCCAGTGCCAGCCCAGAGGGGCACATGGTGACACCTGGCCTTCACACCCACAGGCCGCACCTCCTGAGATGCTGAGCCCAAGAGACAAGGCTGGAGGACATCTCCCCCAGGACGTGGGTGAGATTACACTGGCGGATTTGCTCTCCCTGCTTCACTGCGATGAAGCCAGTCTTCACCAACAGGAACTGCACGGTGGGTTTCCGTGATGGGACTGGCTGTGCCAAGGCCGAGATGCCCCAGGATGAGGAGCCAGGCCTGTCTGTGTTAACCGGACTGAGGGTAATGAGCTACTCAAGAGGCCCCCAGTAAGAGCAACCGACAAAGAATCACGGGGGAGGCTGTAAATATTCCACTCAACTCCCCATCCCATGCGAGAACAACAACTGAGATATTCACTGAATGCCTACTATGCGGCAGCGACTGTGTCAGCCTCCGAAGAACAAAGAATGAGACAGACGCACTCACCACACTTTGAGTCCCTGTGCAATGAGAGACACGTAAACACAAAACTTCACAGTTACTTAACTGAAACAAAATGAGACGCTGCCGCAGCTCCTCCAAACACTGAAAATGGAACCCCCGTAAGACCCAGCAATGCCACGGGGGCACACACTCTGAAGACCTGAAAGCAGGGACCTAAGGAGGTATTTGCACCTCCACACTCACAGCAACCAAAACGTGGACGCGGCCTAGCACCGTGGGCAGGAGAAGAACGAACAGAACGTGGGGCGTACAGGCAGCGGGCTACCGCTCAGCCTCAGAAGGAAGGGACTTCGGACCCCGGCCTCAGCGTGGATGAAGCTTGGGGACTCGACGCTGAGGGCAACGAGCCGGCCATCGTCAGATGCCGCGTGATCCACCTCCCAGGGGGCTACAGCGGCTAAACCCCGAGACAGAAAGTAGGATGGGGGGTTACTGTTCCACGGTGCAGTGTTAGTGCAGTCAGATGAAGATTCTGGAGAGCGATGGGGGAGGCCGCACAACTGTGGGGATGTCCCCAGCGCCGCAGAACTGGGTTGGGCTCTAGGTTATGTCTATCCTACCAGAAAAAAAAACCACTGGGGCGCCTGGGTGGCTCAGTGGGTTAAAGCCTCTGCCTTCGGCTCAGGTCATGATCCCAGGGTCCTGGGATTGAGTCCCGTATCGGGCTCTCTGCTCAGCGGGGAGCCTGCTTCCCCCTCTCTCTCTGCCTGCCTCTCTGCCTACTTGTGATCGCTCTCTCTCTGTGTCAAATAAGTAAATAAAATCTTTTTTTAAGAAAGGCTATTTCTTGTTTTGTCTTTCTTTTTTTCCCTTTATTTTATTTTTATGTTTCTTAAATTCCACATACGAGTGAAATCATGAGGTATCTCTGTCTTTCTCTGACTGACTTATTTCCCTTAGCATGATACTCTCTGGCTCCATCCATGTTGTTGCCAATGGCAAGATTTTGTTCTTTTTTATGGCTGAATAATATGCCATTGTATGTATATAAAAGTCTATTTCTTGGGGCACCTGGGTGGCTCAGTGGGTTAAAGCCTCTGCCTTCGGCTCAGGTCATGATCCCAGGGTCCTGGGAT